>NC_133326.1:544761626-544989126 GCF_042186555.1 Aquarana catesbeiana
TCCAATAATTATAATAATCTTTAATTTGAAATTAGTTCTATATAAATTAATCTACAATGTTAGCTGTTCTATCACTCCGATCTACCAGGCAGATTGGTGACCCCCAAATCCCCCCTCAATCCAAGTCAAGTCTCAATGATTTAATCTGCATTCCTACAATCGCCCGATCTGATCCTTACAAAAACCATGATCGCCTGATCCTTACAATCTATTACCTTTCGATCTGATCCTTATAATCTATGGTTGTCCGATCCTTGCCATCTACCGTCCTTACAATCGTCTGATCCTTGAATTCTATTACCTTTTGATCTGATCCTTACAATCTATGGTTGTCCGATCCTTGCAATCTACCGTCCTTACAATCTACGATCCTCTGATCCCTACAGCCTTCGATTGTCCGATTCTCACAATCTATTCAATATGATTGGCAGATATGTGGCCCCCGAAGATTTCAGTGCAATATCCCGAATATATATGTGAATTCTCTCTAATCCGATTAACAAATCTGCGTCGCTAAAATCTGCAGATGTGGCTTTCCCTGACTCCCTCCTAGGATTTGGTAGAAGCTCTGAAACCCCACCGATCTAATCTGCAGATGTGGAGCTTCTGTCCGATCCAGACTGGAGGTGGGAGAAGGAGAGCTCAGGAGTGACCGGATCGATTTCCCCAACAAAATCTATTTCCCCACCCCGGACCTTCTTCTTCTACTCCCGGCATCAGCCTCATCCAGGAAACCGAAACTACAAAATCAGAGCGCGCTCCCGGCCCCGCCCCATCACTTCGGGCTATGCGCGCACCCGGCCCTCACCATAGTGTTACTAGGTACGCCGCCTTCTACGAACTATGCGCGCCCCTTGACCTTTCCGAAGATTTCATGCTATGAGCGCCCTCTATCCATATTACTTGGTAGGCCGCCTTCCCCACTCCGAGCTATGCGCGCCCCCGCTGGACTGCCCAATGCGCGTTCCAGTCCCGCTGCGCCGGCTCACGTGATGAGGGAAGCTACAACGTGCATCTCATACTGTGCCCTCCGATCTGCTGATTGGTAGTTGCTCTCCAGGAATTGTATTAGGTTATACGATCACATGATCAGAGAAGCTGATACCCCAAACATCCCCTTCCTTGGCAGCACATTAGAACACCTCATCAGAGAGGACTTTCCTCTGTACTTTCCCTCCTACTTTCTGGTTAAAGCAGTAATGAAGTCCACTTTGTGTGCTTGCTTTGGCAGCACATATACTAAAAATTGGAACGATACAGAGAAGATTAGCATGGCCCCTGCGCAAGGATGACACGCAAATTCGTGAAGCGTTCCATAATGAAGTCCACTTTGTGATTTTTACCTATAATAAGACTTACCTGTAATAATACTTACCTTTAGGTAAAATGAATATAGCATGCACCATCGTGCACAGTTTAGGAGATATTTACCCTGGATGAAGCCAGTGACATCACTGGTGCATGCGCTCTGAAGGTCTGGCATACTGTGCCGGTGTTCTGTCAGATTAAGCGACCCATCAAAACTTGTAACAGAAGTGACGTTTCATCACGGCCATCTTGGTACACCTTGCACTCGGCCGCAGTAAGCCTGATGTCGCCATAGTTGCCAACAATCCCGATTTTGGGACCCTCGTCCCGATTTAAGCTTGTCCCGATTGTTTTCCCGGGAATTTGGGTTTGTCCAGAGAAAATTGGGAATGTTTTTGGCAAAAAACGGTAACGGCTACACAAAAGTGGCCGCCGTCGCCTCCACGAGTGTTGTTTCCCCTTGTGTTCAATGCAGGGGAGGGGCAGCCAATCAGCTTCTCTCTTCAGTGTACAAATAGAAAATGTTATTGTATACACTGAAGCCTATTGGCTACAGGGATTGGCAACCACTGAACACAAGGAAATGTTCAGTCGCTGCCGCCGCCAACCCTTCGCTCTGCCCCGTGTGTGACAGTGTCCGACGAGTGCCACTGATGGAAGGAGCTGGGCTCGCTGGCTGGGGACAGTGCACTGATGGTCTTGGCTCCCCCTTGCACCCCGTCCCCCCATGTCACCACCATACCTGTTTCCCCCCTCCCCCTGTGTCACCACCATACCTGCACCCCCCATGTCACCACCATACCTGATTTCCCCCTCCCCCCGTGTCACCCCTCCCCCCGTGTCACCACCATACCTGCACCCCCCTCTCTCCCCGTGTCACCACCATACCTGCAACCCCCTCCCCCCGTGTCACCACCATACCTGTACCCCCTCTCCCCCCGTCACCACCATACCTGCACCCCCCTCCCCCTATGTCACCACCATACCTGCAACCCCCTCCCTCCGTGACACTACCATACCTGCTTCCTCACTCCCTCCGTGTTACTACCATATCTGTTTCCCCCCTCCCCCTGTGTCACCACCATACCTGCCCCCCCTCCCCCCGTGTCAGCACCTTACCTGCTTCCCCCCTCCCTCCATGTCACCACCATACCTGCACCCCCCTCCCCCCATGTCAGCACCATACCTGCAACCCCCTCCCTCCGTGTCACCACCATACCTGCTTCCCCCCTCCCTTCGTGTCACCACCATACCTGCTTCCCCCCTCCCCCCATGTCACCACCATACCTGCACCCCCCTCCCCCTGTGTCACCACCATGCCTGCACCCCCTCTCCCCCCGTGTCACCATCATACCTGTTTCCCCCGTCCCCCTGTGTCACCACCATACCTGCACCCCCCTCTCCCCCGTGTCACCACCATACCTACACCCCCCTCCCCCATGTCACCACCATACCTGTTTACCCCGTGTCACCACCATACCTGCTTCCCCCCCTCCCCCCGTGTCACCACCTTACCTGCACCCCCCTCCCCCCCATGTCACCACCATAACCTGCAACCCCCTCCCCCCATATCACCACCATACCTGCAGCCCCCTCCCCCCCATGTCACCACTATACCTGCCTCCCTCCCCCATGTCATCACCATACCTGTTCCCCCCCCCATGTCACCACCATACCTGCATCCCCTCCCCCATGTCAGCACCATGCCTACACCCGCCTCCCCCCCATGACAACACCATGCCTGCATCCCCCTCCCCCCATGCCTGCACCCCCTCCCCCAAGTCATCACCATTCCTGCACCCCCTCCCCCAAGTCACCACCATGCCTGCACCCCCTCCGGCCTAGTCACCATCATGCCTGCACCCCCAAATCACCACCGTGCCTCCACCCTTCCCCAAGTCAGCCTGTAACACCCCAAGTCACCATGCCTCCACCCACACACCTCTCTCCCCTTGTCATCACTTTTGAGGAGATGTAGCTAGACTGCAGCCAACACTCCATCTGCAGCCAACACTCCGCTGGGGGCACTGATTTGAGGCACTCCGCTGGGGACACCTGATGTAAGAGGCACTCCGCTGGGGACTCCTGATGTAAGAGGCACTCCGCTGGGGACACCAGATGTAAGAGGCACTCCGCTGAGGACACCTGATGTAAGAGGCACTCCGCTGAGGACACCTGATGTAAGAGGCACTCCGCTGAGGACACCTGATGCAAGAGGTACTGTACTGGGGACACCTGATGTAAGAGGCACTCCACTGGGGACACATGATGTAAGGAAGCACTCTGCTGGGAATTCCTGATGGAAGGTGGCATTCTGCTGGGGCACCTGATGTCAGGACGGACTCTGCTGAGGGCCCCTGATGTAAGGATGGACTCTGGTGGGGGCACCTGATGTAAGGATGGACTCTGGTAGGGGCACCTGATGTAAGGACAGACTCTGCTGGGGGAACCTGATGGCATCTGGTGGCAGGCGACGTAGCAGTTGACAGTGGTCCCACTGATTCTGCATTATGGTGAGTTGAATGATTTCATGTTATATTACAATGTAATAATAGAAATAATGCGCTTCAATCATCCTGACACCATAACAACCATGTGCCGGGATGATTGAAGCGCCAAACCAGGTGTTTGGAGTATCTTTATCTGCTGATGGTTAAACTCTGGAATACACATTGCTATTGTGGTGTAGGATCTGGGTCTGCTGTCCCTCCATCCCTCTCCCTCTACCCCCCTTTCCCTCTCCATCCTTCATTCATCTCAGACTCTAACCACACCCCATTTGAGCCACGCCCACTGTTTTGCGTAAACCACGCCCTTTTTTGTAGCGCCGCATTTTTCCTATGCCATGCCGACAAATGCATGCTCCGCCCCCTAATTATAGTCTGACTCCGCCTACAGCCAAAAAAGTGTCCCGAAAATTTTTTTTACAATGTTGGCAACTATGCGTCGCTAAGCGGACATCTTTTTACACCCACCAAAGTTTTGCATTTCACACTTATTTTTACCACTAAACTGAGCTTATATCGTGAAATACAGTATTTAGAAGTCCATGACACTGTTTTGATGTTGAATTTTAAAAGCAGCGGTATTCTGTCAGATTAGCAAACCTGTGAGATCAGCAGGCTTGCCGCTGCTTTTAAAAATCAACATCAAAACAGTGTCATGGAGTTCTAAATACTGTATTTGACAATATAACCTCAGTTTAGTGGTAAAAATAAGTGTGAAATGCAAGATCTCGGTGGGTGTACAAAGATGTCCGCTTGGCGACTTCAGACTGTAGGCTTAGTGTGGCCGAGTGCGGGGTGCACGAAGATGGCTGCCACGGAACGTGAATTTTGTTACGAATTCTGACGGGTCACCTAATCTGACGGAACACCGGACCTTCAGAACTGCATCCCTGAACCGAGGGCTCCTGGGCATCATCGCAACTCAAGCCACTCACACCACCGGAGCCCACGAACCCAGAAGAAAGACCAGGGGGGGAAGATGTCAGCCCTCTCAGCGGTTTAAGTGTTTATATAGCCAAACCATTTTTTTAAAGGTTTGGATGGAGTAGAGAAGGGTTAATATTTTTACTGCTGTCTGTGTCCTTGATGGCAAGATTCACCCTCTCTAAGGGCTCATTCACACGTGTGTAAATACCATGTGTTTATGCAGCATTTATTTGGTATTTCCAAAGCCTCATAAGCGCCCTTTCGTGCCTGCTGTGAATATTACAATGTTACCACACAGTGCTGTTCACATAGGTGCAGAAGCGTTGTGTTGTATTAAAAATGAAGCAGCTTGTGGCTTTCATGAGGCAGTGATGCTTGCCAGCCGCTTGCATTGACTTCAATGGTAATGCTCAATAACCATACCTTAAAGTGATTGTAAACGATCACCCTGTAAAACAAACCATTCAGTTTAAAATTGAAATGCAAGGCAAAATAATTGTATATAGATTTAAAAAAACATAGATAACTTTCTCAAGTCATCTTCCAGGATGGCACCCTGAGAGATGACTGGTCTACCTGACAGGAAACACAATAAATCAAAGAGGTTAAAAGCCGCCGCCCCTCCCCGTGCTCCTCAGTGTTTGATTGTGTTTACCCACAGCGAAACAGTTTGTTACTTTATCTATAGACCCGAGAAAGGGGCTGGTGGTCTCCCCCTGGGAGCCGGACCAAATGCCTGGGAAGCCTCTGGGTCCGGCCGGATATTTTATCCTTCCTAGGTGGGGTTCCCCTATCCTTTCCTCAGGGGGGCAGCGCAAACTGAAGAACCCCCCCTGAGCGCTGAAGGTCCCTGGGTACAGTGATGTACCCAGAACTTCAGGGGCATATTTTCCTGCCTCCTCTCCTTACCTGTACGGTGGCCGTGCAGAAAAGGAGCCTGGTTCTCCTCCCATCAGGGCGGTGAGTTGCTTGCAAGGGGTGAGTCTGACCTTACCTTTTCTGGATCCCCGGATCCCCTAGTGCAGAGGTGCTGGTCAGGATGGGTGTCCTTGATCAGCAGTGGGATGAGGAGGGTGAGCTGACTGGATGCTCTACGGCGTCCCCCCCGCGCGCGCTCACACGGTTTTTCTCCCTTTAACTATGCAGCATGTAATGAGGGAGTGTGCCTGCACTACTCAGCGTCCTGTGGGCGTTCGGCGCCATCTTGTTGAAGATAGGGGAGGAGTGTTGCTGTAATACATCACTTCCTCCACTGGACAGGAAGTGAGCTCAGCCGGCCTGCGTCATTTCCGGTCTACGGCAAAATGGCGGCAGCGTCGGCGCGGTGGAGGGGAAAAAGCACAGCTTCACTCATCATAGAAGGAGATATAAATCCAGCTGGCGCAGGCACCCATTTCTCCTACGGACCAGGCTATTTTTGCAGCATGAAACATGAGGAGAGACCTGCAGGGTCCACGGCCATAGAGGAGACCACAGGGGGTGAGTCTGACCGGCCGCCAGAGGTTTAGATGGGGGAGGGTAACCCAACTCTTCTCCTCTGAGTGTTACAGTGCTATATTTATGCCTGTGTATTTTGTTTCAGGGGACGATGCCACTGCCCGTGAGGTTGCCAGCCGTCCTGTTAAATCTACCCATTCTAAAAGATGCGGGAACTGTAACGATAGGTTACCCCCAAATCATCCTAAGCCTTTTTTTTTAAATGTATACAGAAGCTAACAGGGAAGGAGACATCTCAGATCATGAAGGATTTTCTCACGGTTCAAACTGAGATGCTGTCCATTCTAAAGGCTTTTCAATCCTCCTTTAAGTCTAGGGAGTCAGAGGCCCATGCCAGTAAGGACGCTTCCTCCCAGGAGGGCTCCGCTTCCTCTAGGGTACCTGGTACGTCATCTGACAGTTCTGTGTCAGGGGCGCATGCACGCCGGGACCCGCCGATCATTAAGGAGAAAGGCAGAATGGCAGTCTGCCCTATGTGAACAAGGCAGACCGCCATTCTGTTAGAAGGAAATGTGCTGATCCTGTGTTCTTGCTAAGCAGGAACACGGATCTTTACATTCCCTCAGTCAAAGCACCTCCCCCACAGTTAGCAAACACTCCTAGGGAACACATTTAACCCTTTGATCGCCCCTGATGCTAACCCCTTCCCTGCCAGTGTCATTATTACAGTAACATGCATATTTTCCCTTATCGTCTTTCAGGACAGCACTTGAGAGAGTGACTCCTCCCCTTGCAATCAGGAAACACCTCTTCCACCAAACTTTAAAAGGAGGCTCCTTTCCACACATTGTCAGTTTTTGTGTTTCCTCTGGAGGGAACACTTCGTGGGGAAGTCAAGGCTCTCAGGTGCTGTCCTGGGAGCTCAGGTTTCCTGTGTTTTTTCACCAAATACTACTTTTACCTCATGAGAGCTGTTCCTCCCATTCCACAGCTGATGAAGGTGCTGCTGGCTGGGCTCCCTCTCCCTCTTCATCTGGGCTCAGGGTGAGTCTGACTGTCGTGGGCATCGCTCCTAGGCGGCGGCAGGACAGGCGGTGGCCGTTTACTATGCTTTTTTTCTCAGGTCCACCGCCTGTTGCTTACAACACCGCCGCCATCTTGGGGATGGCAGCGGGGCTCCATCCGCCGGAAGTGAGGCATCCGGAAAGGGGGCGGCGCCCACGGAACAGGTGTGCGGCGTCATTTCCGCCGGAAATCGCAGAGGGAAAGGGGAGGAATGGGGCTGGTGCTTATTTAGCGGTTCCGGTCTGGCGCACTGGCGCTATTGGAGTCCGGAACCGGCGTTTTTAGCCACAAACACAGCAAGCGCTCCTCGATGGAATCGATGGCGGCAGCAAGTGGGACAGGCACAGGCACCAGCAAGGCCCAGGTAAGGGGCAGTTGTATACTGTCCTCCTTGTACTGTGGGGTCTCTCTCTCTCTCTCTATCTCCCCCCCCCAGTGGCAGGGGCCTGTCTGGGCACATAAGGCAGTTTAGTTCTTACTGTGCACCTGTGGTGAGCATTCTTGGGAATAGGACAGGTTGTCTCACTGGGATGGTTTCTTCTTTTGTCTCATGGCAGGCCAAAAGCTCTGATCCAGTGGCAAAAAAGAAAATGCCCTTCATGTAAATCCAAGCTACCTGAAGGATGGAAGAAGACGTTATGTCAAGCTTGTATTGATTTGCTAGTTAAAGAAGAAGCTTCTTCCGCTTGCAGCGACTTGATTGCATCTGTTAAAAAAGAACTTGATGCAACTATCCAATCATTTCGCTCTTCGCTAGCAAACCCATCCCTGAGTCAGCCTACTACCTCACAGTCCTCTCAAGGCTCACTTATAGTCCTGGCGGTGGAGACTGAGGCATCTCCTACCCCAGAGGGACATTCCCCCTCTCAATCTGAGGATTCTGATGAGGGGGAGGAAGGAGAAAATTTACCTTCAAAATTTAAATTGTCTTTAGAACAGGTAGATGGCCTGTTAAAAGCAATCTATACCACACTGGGTCTGGAGGAGGAAAGAAAGGAGTTATCTCTGCATGATAAAATGTATGCAGGGCTTAGCGAACACAAAAATCGCAATTTCCCAGTACACTCTGTTATCTCTGAAACTATTAAAAAAGAGTGGACAGAGCCAGAGAGAAAGCCTTTCTTTCCCAAAGCCTTAAAAAGGCGTTTTCCTTTTGATGAAGATCCAGCGGCGGTTTGGAACAAAAATCCCAAACTAGATGCCGCATTTTCCCAAGTCTCGAGGTCTACAGATTTGGCATTCGAGGACATGGGGGTGTTGAGAGATCCCATGGATAAAAGGATGGACCAGCTACTAAAGAGGGCTTGGCAATCCATCATGGGAAATCTTAAACCTACTATGGCAACTACAGTGGTATCCAGAAATATGGAGTTCTGGTTAGAGCAACTTAAGGCCCATATCTCAGCAGACTCACCAAAACAAGAAATTTTGGATTCATTTTCAACTCTGTCTGCCGCTGTCGCATTTATATCTGATGCATCAGCGGAATCAATTAAAATGACAGCTAGATCTGCTGCCCTAGCCAACTCAGCCAGAAGGGCTCTGTGGTTGAAAACTTGGTCGGGGGACGCGGCATCCAAAAACAAGCTGTGTGGGATACCGTTCCTGGGTGACTTGCTTTTTGGACCTGATTTAGATGCGGTTCTAGATAGAACTGCTGATAAAAAGAAGTCTTTTCCCATCAAAAAGAAAAAGCAGCCAGTTAAACGGTTTTTTCGTTCCCAAAGGACTCAAGAACAAACCAAACCCCAGGAGAAAAGAAAAAATTGGGCATCGCAGAAGGGTAAAGGCAAAGGAAATGTCCTTTTCCATCCTCCTGCAGCCTCCAGTAAAGCACAATGACTTGTGCGTACCAGTGGGGGGGAAGGCTTCAAAGTTTCCTTCCCCTTTGGGCCAGCATGACAGAAAGTCTATATATTTTGGACATGCTGTCCCAAGGTTACAGGATAGAGTTTTCGGATCGCCCGCCAGAAAGATTCTTTGTAACAAACCTACCAAGGGATCTAACAAAAGCTCTGGCCATGAAGAACCTTTTAAAGGATCTGAGGCACCAGAGGGTAGTGATACCAGTATCCCCAGAAGAACAGGGTCAGGGTTTCTAGTCACACATCTTTCTGATAAGAAAACCATTCGGAAACTTCCGTCTTATCCTCAACCTAAAACCCCTGAACAAGTCAGTCCTATACAAAAAGTTTTGTATGGACTCAATTTTCACGGTCAGAAACATTCTGACAAAAGATTGTTTTATGGCATCAATCGATCTGAGGGATGCTTATCTTCATATTCCTGTAGCACCTCAGTCCCAGAAGTTCTTGAGGTTTGCGGTTAATATGGGCAAGGAGATTATACATCTTCAGTTCAGGGCCCTTCCCTTCGGCCTGTCGTCAGCTCCTCGTATTTTTACGAAGATAATGGCGGAAGCTCTCGCCCCTCTTCGACTCCAGGGGATTGCGGCAATTCCATATCTGGACGACCTCCTCTTTTTTGCCCCATCCAGGGAAAAGTTGCAGGAGGATTTGAACAAATCCCGCAGTCATTTGGAGTCACTAGGGTGGATAGTGAATGTTCAAAAATCAAATTTCATCCCAGCTCAGCAAGTACTGTTTCTGGGTTATTTGATAGATTCAGTGGAGCAAAAGATTTTTCTCCCACAAGAGAAAAAGATCAAGGTCCAAAGGGTAATAACGGCACTACAAGTCCCGAATTTTTGGGACCTAAACTTTTCTAGTATATAATTTAAAAAAAAAAAAAAAAAAAAAAAAAAAAAGAACTGGAGCCGGTCGGAGACTGGACGAAGGGTAACACGTATGCACCATTAATATTGCTATCTAATGTACACCCAGAGGAAAGACGCCGCCTATAGCAACTGTCACAGAATTTGACAGGGACGTTTCAGATAACAAAATGTCATATTGTCCTTAACAGTTCATGAAAAGCTATAGTGTATAACATATTTGTGCAATGTGATGTAAGATAACACACTGTGATTGCTCAGATGTCTGTGTTCGACTGCGTTCCTTGAATAAATAAAATAATTGTAAAAAAAAAAAATAACGGCACTACAAACAAATCAACTGATTTCAGTCCGAAAGGTTATGTCGGCTCTGGGGACATTAACCTCTTCTATGCCAGCCATCCAATGGGCAAGGCTGCATTTCAGGACTCTCCAGAGGTTCCTTCTAAGGACATGGAACCACAGGACGGAGAGTTTGGATACAAAAGTAAAGATTCCCACCAGAGTCAAACGTTCACTTTGGTGGTGGAAAAGTCAGGTGGTACCGCAAAGAGGTCTTCTTTGGTCTTTTCCGACCGGGAAAGTGGTCACAACAGACGCCAGTTTGCAGGGATGGGGGGCCCACATGGGTCAGGCCTTAGCGCAGGGAACATGGTCCCAGTTCAAGGCCCAAAAATCCTCAAATTGGAGAGAGCTGAAGGCAGTTGCCCTAGCATTAGCTTTCTTCTCTCAAAACCTCATAGGTTGCCATGTCCAGATTTTGTCGGACAATGCCACGGCCATAGCCTACCTGAACAAACAGGGAGGCACAAGAAGCAGGGCTCTTCACTTACTGTCAGTAGAGATTCTGGAGTGGGCGGAGAACCACTTACTATCTCTATCCGCAGTCCATCTAAAAGGCACATTGAACGAAGTAGCGGATTATGTGAGCCGACAGAAAGTTCAGGAATCAGAGTGGAGTCTGAACAGGAAGGTGTTTGCATTAATCACCAGTGTTTGGGGTCTTCCGCAGGTAGACCTGTTTGCTTCAAAGCAAAACACGCAGCTCCCGAATTTTTTCTCCCTTCAGAGAGACATTTGCTCTCAGGGGATAGATGCTCTGGCACATCCGTGGGATTTTCACCTAGGGTATGCTTTTCCTCCATTCCGGTTAATCCCTCTAGTGTTGAGGAAAATACTGAAAGAGAGAGTATCAATAATTTTGATTACTCCATATTGGCCAAAGAGAGCTTGGTTTTCCACGATTCTGCAGTTGGCAATCAAACCATGTTGGCATCTCCCGCTCAGTCAGGATCTGTTGATTCAGGGGCCAGTGTTTCATCCAGAGGTAGGCAGGTTAAAGCTCACTGCCTGGTATCTGAGGAGCAGTTAATGAGAAGCAAAGGCTTTTCAGAACGTTTAACTACTACGTTGCTTTCCAGTAGGAAAAAGGTAACCAGGGATATTTACGCCAAAGTGTGGAAAGTCTATGTTTCTTTCTGTCATTCAGAACATAGGGAGGTTAAAGACCTAGTTTCAGTGCTGGAATTTTTGCAAAAAGGTGCAGACAAGAATCTGGCGGTCAGCACTCTTAAGGTGCAGGTGGCCGCCTTGGGAGTTTATCTGGAGAGATCCTTATCTTCAGAAACTCTGATCATCAGATTTTTCAAAGCACTTTCCAGGTCTAGACCGGTCCTGGTGAGGCATTTCCCAAATTGGGATCTCTCGGTGGTTCTGCAAGCTCTGGCAAAAGAACCATTTGAGCCTTTACAGGCCATATCCCTGAAGAATTTAACTTTAAAGACTATTTTTCTGGTTGCAATTACTTCAGCAAGAAGGATTAGTGAACTGCACGCCCTATCAGTAAAAGAGCCTTTTTTTGTCAGTTTTTCCTGATAGAGTTGTCCTTAAAGTAGATCCGGGGTTTTTGCCAAAAGTGGCAAGCTTTAGTAACAGGTCTCAGGAGATTACTCTACCAACCTTTTCTGCTAACCCTTCGGGTGCAAAGGAAGAGCAGTTTCACAATTTAGACGTAAGACGTATCCTATTTCATTATTTGGAAGTAACAGGAGGGTTTAGAGTTTCATATTCATTATTTGTTCTTTTTTCTGGAAAAAAGAGAGGCCAACAAGCATCAAAAGCATCATTGGCTAGATGGCTTAAGACAGCTATTTCTGTAGCTTATTCTCAAATGGGTTTATCTTCCCCGCTGGAAATTAGGGCTCATTCAACGAGAGCCCAGGCCACTACATGGGCAGAAAGAGCTGGTGCCACCCCAGATCAGATTTGTAAGACGGCTACGTGGTCAAGCTACTTAACGTTTGTCCGTCATTACAGACTGGATCTCCTATCAGCAGGGGATCAGGCTTTTGACAGAAAGGTTCTACAGGCTGTGGTCCCTCCCTAGGGGGGTAAGTCTCTATTATCCTCTCAAGTGCTGTCCTGAAAGACGATAAGGGAAAATTCAAGTTAGACTTACCGGTAACTTGTTTTCCTTGAGTCTTTCAGGACAGCAGCATCCCGCCCTATTGTTTATATATATATATATATATATATATATATATATATATACTGTGACTAATCATATCTCGATTATGTGTTCCAGTTTGGGGCCGGAGGTTCTCTACTACTACTGATAATGTGTGGAAAGGAGCCTCCTTTTAAAGTTTGGTGGAAGAGGTGTTTCCTGATTGCAAGGGGAGGAGTCACTCTCTCAAGTGCTGTCCTGAAAGACTCAAGGAAAACAAGTTACCGGTAAGTCTAACTTGAATTTTTTAGCACTGATCACTAGTATTAGTGTCACTGTTCCCCAAAAAGTGTCAGTTAGGTGTCCGATTTGTCCGCAGCAATTTGGCAGTCCCGCTGTAAGTTGCTGATCTCCGCCATCACTAGTAAAAAATAAAAATAAATAAAAACATACCATAGTTTGTAGATGCTGTAACTTTTGTGCAAACCAATCAATATACACGTATTGGGATTTTTTTTTTTTTACCAAAAATATGTAGCAGAATACATATTGGCCTAAACTGATGAAGAATTTACATTTTTTTATAGGGAATGTTTTATAGCAGAAAGTAAAAAAAAATATTTTTTTTTTCAAAATTGTCGGTAGTTTTTTGTTTATAGCGCAAGAGAATTAAAAAAAACGCAGAGGTGATCAAATACCACCAAAAGAAAGCTCTATTTCTGTGCTGAAAAAGTTCTTCCGCGTGATTATAATCTCCTGTGGCCAAGTTCATGTTTTGCAAATCTTCACAAGGTCACAACTGAGAATCCAACACATGGTGTGCTTTGATTGTGATTAAAGTTTTAGCATGGCCAATCAGGGAAAACTGCTGTAAAAACATCTTCATTACAGACATTCATCACTGAAATGCCTCATTTATATAGCCTAAAGACCGCTTTTACCGATCCTCAGTGGCGGCTGGTGCTCAAAATTTTTGGGGGGGGCGCAAACAAACTGA
Source organism: Aquarana catesbeiana (assembly GCF_042186555.1). Classification (NCBI taxonomy): domain Eukaryota; kingdom Metazoa; phylum Chordata; class Amphibia; order Anura; family Ranidae; genus Aquarana; species Aquarana catesbeiana. Next base: position 544,775,048 of record NC_133326.1, read on the forward strand.
AAAATTCTGAAAAAAAAACTCCCATCAATTGCAGCCTCACTGTACCATCAATTGCCGCCACTGTGCCCATCAATTGCCGCCACTGTACCATCAAACGCAGCCACCGTGCCATCAAACGCAGCCACTGTGCCCATCAATTGCCGCAACTGTACCATCAAACGCAGCCACTGTTCCATATCAAATGCTGCCACTGTTCCATATCAAATGCTGCCACTGTGCCATCAAATGCTGCCACTGTGACATATCAAATGCTACCACTGTGCCATATCAAATGCTGCCACTGTGCCATATCAAGTGCTGCCACTGTGCCATCAAATGCTGCTACTGTGCCCCATCAAATACAGCCTCACTGTGCCCATCTTATGCAGCAACTGTGCCCCATCAAATGCAGCCTCACTGTGCCCATCAAATGCAGCCTCACTGTGCCCCATCAAATGCTCCCATCATATGCAGCCACTGTGCCCATCATATGCAGCCACTGTGCCCATCAAATGCAGCCACTGTGCCCATCAAATGCTGCCTCACTGTGCCCATCAAATGCAGCCTCACTGTGCCCCATCAAATGCTCCCACTGTGCCCCATCAAACGCAGCCACTGTGCCTTATCAAATGCTGTCAGTGTGCCCCCCACCTGCTATCTGTACTTGCCCTGTCTCAGTGGCGGTGGGACAGCTCCTCAATGTGGCGGTTTAGTGTTAGGAAAACGAATATTCATTCACTTTTCTAACACAGCTGAGTTCCCAGCATGGCGCTCGCAGGTCACCTTTTTTGATGCCTATTAGAGCCTATGGCTCTAATCAGGTGCTTAAAAAAACCCTGTCGCTGTAATTCAGGCGCCCGGCGCCCAAAAATGAATAGGGGGTGGCAGCGGTGGCCATAGATAGATTCATGCAATGCATGAATCTATCTATTGGTGCTAGAGGGGGTGGCAGGAGAGAGGGGGCGGCGCCTGTGCGCCCTTATGGACGCACCGCCACTGCGGACCCTTGAAAGTTAGTGGCTGGTGGCGATTCACTGGTGGTGCATTAAGGCCTGATTCACACCTATGCAGGTTGCAGTTTGCATATTCCAGGTGCATTTTTCATTTTTCAGTACACATTTTTGATCCATTGTCTATGGAACCAGAAACCAAAAAAAAGTCCCTGGCTCTTTCCATAAAATGCACACATGTGAACTTGACCCATAGGAAACCATGTTAAATGGACTGTAGTGTGTTTCTGCAAAACTGAAAATGCACTAAAAAATTCATAGGTGTGAACCAGGCCTTACTGCTGTCATTTAATTTTTCGCTGCCAGAGCCGATTTTTTTTTTTTGGCATGAGTTAAAATGCAGCAGATCACAAGTGCAATGCAATATCACGCTCCTGCACAGTCTTCCTCTAGCTTAGTGCCCATATCCCGGTACGGGCATTCAGTTATAAAGCTAATAGAAGACTAAAAGAACTTTGAGCATGCTGAGCAGCAAGCTTGCAGTCCATTCGAACTACAAGTACACCTGCTGCGGTGGTAGTATTTTAATTCACAGGAGTCTGTGAATGAATGATGAGGGTGCAGCCCTGCACAGCTGTGCTTTTTTTTCAAAACAGTGACAGTGGGTGTCGGGAGAGGATCCCCCGCCTGCTGTCATTGAGAGGGGAGCGCTGGCTGCGGGAGGTGTATCCTAAATATGGGTGTAACATGTAACTTGCTCCTAAAGGTGAACTTATCCATTAAAACCCCAACACATTATTTGTTTTCTGAAACCACAGACCTTGTAAGATAAAATGGTCGTAGATCAGTATTAGCGCAATAGTTTATCAAATGCATATTATCATTAAAAAAAATACACTAACATATATTTCAGTGCCCACAAATGCAATATATTACCCTTTTTTGGTAAAATATAAAAGTTGAGGTTGCAGTCAGTAAATGCATACCCAACCCATCCAGTCATAACCACTTCATTACCACGCTATAGCTGAAAGATAGCTACAGCACAGCTCCCTCATTCTGGGAGGGCATCCATGGACGTCCTCCCAGAACCACCTGCCCGCACACTCTGTGATAGCTGTGTCCTTCGGACAGCTGATCACAGATTGTGGTAAAGGGGGCGATATCAGCTGCCCTTTATCATGTGATCATGTCCAGTCACAGCTGAACACATGTAAACAGACTTGCCGCTTATCGGCATTCCTCTCCTCACAGCGTGAGAGGAGAGGAGAGCCAGTAATCGGCAAGTGTGATGGGATATTCACACAAATAATCAGGTCACTGATCATCATCCGGGCTGCCTATCAATGCCCATCAGTGCTGCCTCATCAGTGCCCATCAGCGCACATCAGTGAAGGAGAAAAATTACTTAAAGTGGAGTTCCACCCAGAAATGGAACTTCCGCTTATCCAGTTCCTCCCCCCCTCTGGTGTCACATTTGACACCTTGAGGGGGGAGGGGGGAGCAGATACCTGTCTAATTCATGTATTTGCTCCCACTTTCGGCGAAAGATCGCTGAAGTATCCGCGGAGATCTACGCCATGTCCGGCCCCTCCTCCACCCACCCCCCCCGCTGTCTTCTGGGAGACACACAGGTTCACGAAGACAGCAGGGACCAGTCAGAATGTTCACTTCCTGATTCCCTTACTTAAGATGCCGGCGCCTCCACCCAGAGCCAAGGGACGGGTCGGCTTCGGATGAGGCGAGTGTCCATATATTAAAAGTCAGCAACTACAGTATTTGTAGCTGCTGACTTTAAATATGTTTTTTTTCGCAGGTGGAAGGAACTCCGCTTTAATTGCAAAATTTTATAACAGAAACTAAGAAAAACTTTTATTTTTTCAAAACTTTCGGTCTTTTTTTTGTTTGTTTAGCAAAAAAATAAAAACTCCAGTGATGATTAAATACCACCAAAAGAAAGCTCTATTTGTGGAGGAAAATATTATAAAAATGTCATATGGGAACAGTGTTGCACGACTGCACAATTGTCATTCAAAGTGCGACAGCACTAAAAGCTGAAAATTGGCCTGGGCAGGAAGAGGGTGAAAGTATCAAGTATTTAAAGCGGAGCTCCACCCAAAAGGGGAAGCTCCGCTTGTTCGTACCCCCCCCCCTCCACTGCCACATTTGGCACTTTTTGGGGGAGCGGGTACCTGGTTTTGAGAGGTACCCGACCCCACTTCGGGGTAAAATCGCCACACGGTGATCTACGACATATCCAGCCCCTCCTCCCTCCCCGCTGCTGCCTTGTGGGACCTCTTTGTGTCCCAGAAGACAGCAGGACCATTCAGAAAGTGCAGCGCGACTCGCGCATGCGCAATAGGAATCTGGCTGTGAAGCCTGTAGGCTTCACTGTCGGTTTTCCTTACTTGAAATGCCGGACCCGAAGCCGATGGACGAATTGGGGTGCCGACATCACGAGATCCCTGGACAGGTAAGTGTCTTTATATTATTATATTTTTTTTTTTTCACACGGAGCTCCGCTTTAAGTGGTGTAAATTGCATCGGCATGGGAAACTGCAACAAATGTTGGTACCCAAAATTATCCATTAGGCGACGTTTTAAAAGCCCTTACAGGTTATGAGTTTAGCGTTAATCATGAACAAATGTCCTTGGAATGATTGCTCTCACTCTGATGTGCATGCTGATATATAACATGTGTAGTGCAACTGTTGTTTCCGTATGAAGCTGTGCCTGATGTTTATGTATCTGGGGGTGGGGCTGAAAAATGTCTAGTTTTGGCACTTTCATTTTTTACAACTTTTTTTCATATTACTTAACTGCTATTACTAGGGGACCAACACCCCCCTTTGTGATATAATTTTTACAGTGAGAGGTTCTCTTTATTGAGATATCAGGGACTCATTAATGCTTACCCCTAGGTCCTCCTGGGGAATGATAGCTCTGAACCCGGAGGTCAAGTAATACCTGGCATTTCCTGGTTCACTCACTGCAGGAAGGATAAGCAAATGCATGTTCACTGAGCTTCCTCTACTTTATCTAGTGGCACTTGCTTTTTTTGGTCCCAGGATTGCCATGCAGGTCCCCCACTTCCACAGGCACCAGAATTATTTCCAGGTGTAAGCAGACAGTTGTGTGTGTGTAAAAGTCTCTGCTGCCACCAGTGGTGGCCGTTCCATAAGGGGTGCAGGGGCACCGCCCCCTCCAAAGTTCATTGAACCATTTATTTTTAAATAAATGATAATATATAAAATTTTTTAACATCTTAAAGTTCAAAAATGTTAGTGATATTATGATTTATTTAAAAATAAGTCATTCCACTGTGCAGGGCGCCGGACTAATAGATGTCCATTAGCTCCGTCAATTTTTAACAAGCACTTGATTAGAGCCTGGGGCTCTAATTGGCTTGTTTTACGTTGTCCTCGGGCACAGAGCACTGGGCCCTTAATTCTCCCACTTTTGATTTTAGCAAATCAAAATTCACCAATCGCGTCACTTCCGATTTCTGGCTTCTCGTCCCAGCCAATCAGGAGGCTGAATATTTGAAACCCGGAAGCCGCCGGGTATCAGGGGAGTCGTGACAGCTGGAGGCTCCATTTGCAGGTAAGAACCTGGAGGGGTTTGTTTGCGCCTCTACCCCAAAAATGTTGCTATCATCATGTTGGTGACAGCAAAGGTGTTAAAGTACATGCATCAGGAAGATTCACGTGCAGTGAATGTTTGGTGAATGTCAGATTCATGGGGAAGGACATAGAGGTGATAAACGCAGTATTACTGATGGAAGGTGTACAATCTGCAGTCACCAATTAACCACTCCTGGACCGCCGCACGCCGATATACGTCCTAACTTTGAGGAAGAATATCGTTGTTATGGCAGAAAGTAGTTGCCATAACCCCGGTATCCTCTTTTTCGGCCGGCGGCCTGCTACAAGATAAAAGTGGTCTCTGCGACGGATTCGCCGCAAGATCACCTTTAACGGCGGTGGGAGAGGGCCCTCCCTCCGCGTCTTACCGGAGCCATCGGCAGCGGCGGAGGCGATCAGGTCCTCTCTCTGGCTGGGCATGGAGACAAGCGAGGGGAAGATTGCCCCCACCAGTCTTCATAACATTGCAGCGCGGAAGCGACGTCAAAACGTTACTTCCGCCTATAGCTCTTAAAGGACCTTTTTTTTTTAATTCTTTTTTTAAATGACAATTTTTTTTTTTTTATTGCATTTTAGTGTAAATATGAGATCTGAGGTCTTTTTGACCCCAGATCTCATATTTAAGAGGTCCTGTCATGCTTTTTTCTATTACAAGGGATGTTTACATTCCTTGTAATAGGAATAAAAGTGACACCATGTTTTTTTTAAACAGTGTAAAAATAAAAGGTAAAATTAATAGAAACATTTTTTTTTTCAAATGCGCCCCATCCCGCCGAGCTCGCGTGCACAAGCAAACGCATACGTGAGTAGCGCCCGCATATGAAAACGGTGTTCAAACCACACATGTGAGGTATCGCCGCGATGGGTAGAGCGAGAGCAATAATTCTAGCCATAGACCTCCTCTGTAACATGCAACCTGTAGAATTTTTTAAACGTTGCCTATGGAGATCTTTAAAAGTAAAAGTTTGTCGCCATTCCACGAGGGGGCGCAATTTTACAGTATGACATGTTGGGTATCAATTTACTCGGCGTAACATTATCTTTCACAATATTAAAATAAAATGGGCTAACTTTATTGTTGTCTTATTTTTTAATTCAAAAAAGTGTATTTTTTCTGCTTGTAAGACCGCTGCACAAATACAGTGTGACATAAAGTATTGCAGCAACCATTTTATTCTCTAGGGTGTTAGAAAAAAATATATATATAATGATATAATGTTTGGGGTTCTAAGTAATTTTCTAGCAAAAAAAAAACTGTTTTTAACTTGTAAACAACACATCTAAAAAAGAGGCTTGGTCCTTAAGTGGTTAAATTGCTGCACAATTTCTGTCCACGCCCTCTATGCTGGAGGTTGTCTCTGTGTCCCCTTTGTCAACACTGTTCAGTTTTCTGTGTGTCAGTCCTCAACAGCTCAGATTACTGTGACTCTTGCTGTGCTGAGCAGTTTTAGTTTCTATTCTCCGTTGTGATGTGGATGAACCGCCCTCTGCTGTTTCCTTACCTCACTTCAGAAATCTGTGACATATACAGAGGAGTAGGCATCAGGCTATTACAAAGACCTTAGACTTCAGGCTGTATCAGGGCCCAGGGACCATGTCGGACCCCGCAGTCACCGCCTATCTGACCAAACTGTTGTGCTCACATGGTGGTCGGCTGGAGAGGGATCAGTTGAGAGAACTCCTGGATCTTCCAGCGGAGCAAATTGAGCAGATCCTGCAGGATGAGGTTCTTAGGTTCCCGCAGAGCTCCCAGATGGTCCTGGCCCAGAGCCCCCTGAGGATCTGTGATCGATACCTGTTCCCAAAGGGGGAAGAGGAGGATGAGAACTGCTCCAAATTGCACCTGTGCCGCCACTACCTGAGAGGCCAGTGTCCTCCCTACCGGAGGTAGGTAAAGGGGGGGGGGTAAAGGGAGTTGTAAGAGACAGAGGTGGGTAATTCTTGGGGTATTGAGGCTAATTCTGAGGGAACTGGGATTTGCGATACAGATATGTGGGGGATTGTGACACGAAAAGGATGACTCAAAGAATTGGTGAAAGAGGAAATTAAGTTTGGAGGTTGTAGGGTTAGAAATTAGCACCCACGGTGCTACTGGAGTAAGAGGTGAATGGGTTTTGGGCGTACTGGGATAAGAAGAGAAAGGCAAGGTGGAGTAGGGTAAGTTGGAGGTATTGGGATAAGAGTATAGTAACAAAGGGTACTGAGGTAACCGGGGTAAGTCAGGGCTATTGGAATTAGAGGACAATGATAAGGGGAACTGGGGTTAGAGGTAAGTTGGAACTATTCAGAGAAGAAGAGAATGGCAATGGGTGCTAAGGTACAAGGGGTGAGTTGGGCTATTGAAATAAGAAGAGAATAATAAGGGGTACTGGGGTTAGAAGAGCAGGTTGGGCATATTATTGGGATAAGAAGCGAATCACAAGGGGTACTGAAGTGGTGAGTTAGGATATTGTGATAAAAAGAAAATAGGGGTTAGAGGGGTAAGCTAGACATTTTGGGATAAAAAGAGAATGACAAGGGGTGCTAAGGTACAAGGGAGTGAGTTGGGGTATTGTGATAAGAAGAAAATAATAAGGGCTACTTGGGGTTACATAGTTAGTCAGGTTGAAAAAAGACACAAATCCATCTAGTTCAACCACAGGGGTAAGGGGCTTAGAGGGGTAAGCTAGGCAGTGGCGGCTGGTGCTGAAAAATTTTTTTTTTGGCGGGGGGGGGGGGGGGGGGGGGGCGCAAGCAAACTTGAAAAATTCTAAGAAACATTAATTGTAGCCTCACTGTGCCCATCATTTGCAGTCACTGTGCCCCATAAAATGCAGCCACTGTGCCATTGATTGCAGCCTCTGTGCCCATCATACAGCCTCTGTGCCCATCATATGCAGCCTCTGTGCCCATGATATGCAGCCTGTGCCCATGATATGCAGCTTCTACCCATCATATGCAGCCTGTGCCCCACATATGCAGCCTCTGTGCCCATCATATGCAGTCTGTGCTCATCATATGCAGCTTCTGTGCCCATCTTATGCAGCCTGTGTCCAACATATGCAGCCTCTGTGCCCATCATATGCAGCTTGTGCCCATCATATGCAGCCTCTGTGCCCATCATATGCAGCCTCTGTGCCCATCATATGCAGCCTCTGTGTCCATCTTATGCAGTCTGTGCCCGTGATATGCAGCCTGTGCCTGTCATATGCAGTTTCTGCCCATCATATGCAGCCTGTGCCCATCATATGCAGCTTCTGTGCCCATCATATGCAGCTTCTGTGCCCATCTTATGCAGCCTGTGCCCATCATATGAAGCCTCTGTGCCCATCATATGCTGCCTGTGCCCATCAATTACAGCCTCTGTGCCCATCTTATGCAGTCTGTCCCCGTGATATGCAGCCTGTGCCCATCATATGCAGCTTCTGTGCCCATCTTATGCAGCCTGTGCCCAACATATGCGGCCTCTGTGCCCATCTTATGTAGCCTGTGCCCATCATACAGCCTGTGCCCATCATATGCAGCCTCTGTACCCATCATATGCAGCCTCTGTGCCCATCATATGCAGCCTGTGCCCATTATATACAGCCTCTGTGCCCATCATACAGCCTCTGTGCCCATAATATGCAGCCTGTGCCCATAATTTGCAGCATGTGCCCGCCATATGCAGCCTGTGCCTGTCATATGCAGCTTGTGCCCATCATATGCAGCCTCTGTGCCCATCTTATGCATCTTCTGTGCCCATCTTATGCAGTTTCTGTGCCCATCTTATGCAGCCTCTGTGCCCATCATATGCAGCCTGTGCCCATCATATGCAGCTTCTGTGCCCATCTTATGCAGCTTGTGCCCAACATATGCAGCCTCTGTGCCCATCATATGCAGCCTCTGTGCCCATCATATGCAGCTTATGCCCATCATAAGCAGCCTGTGCCCATCATATGCAGCCTTTGTGCCCATCATATGCAGCCTGTGCCCATCATATGCAGCCTCTGCGCCCATCATATGCAGCCTGTGCCCATCATATGTAGTCTGTGCCCGTGATATGCAGCCTGTGCCCGTCATATGCAGCTTCTGCCCATCATATGCAGCCTATGCCCAGCATATGCAGCCTCTGTGCCCAGCATATGCAGCCTCTGTGCCCATCATATGCAGCCTGTGCCCTTCATATGCAGCTTCTGTGCCCATCTTATGCAGCCTGTGCCTATCATATGCAGCCTCTGTGCCTATCATATGCAGCCTCTATGCCCATCATATGCAGCCTCTGTGCCCATCATGTGCAGCCTGTGCCCATCCTATACAGCCTCTGTGCCCATCATACAGCCTCTGTGCCCATGATATGCAGCCTGTGACCATAATTTGCAGTATGTGCCCGTCATATGCAGCCTGTGCCCATCATATGCAGCTTGTGCCCATCATATGCAGCCTCTGTGCCCATCATATGCAGCCTCTGTGCCCATCATATGCAGCCTCTACGCCCATCTTATGCAGCTTCTGTGCCCATCTTATGCAGCTTCGGTGCCCATCTTATGCAGCCTGTGCCCATCATATGCAGCCTCTGTACCCATCATATGCAGCTTCTGTGCCCATCTTATGCAGCTTCTGTGCCCATCATATGCAGCATGTGCCCGTCATATGCAGCCTGTGCCCGTCATATGCAGCTTCTTCCCATCATATACAGCCTGTGGCCAACATATGACCCCCCCTTGCCATCAGACTGGCACTTACCCCATCCGGGTGACGGCAGCGAGCTGGGGGATGGGCAGGCGACGTCTCCTGCATCCACTGCGTCTCGTCCTCTATTCGGGCTGTTGGGTCCTCTCCTCCTGTGTCAGCAGCGGCAGCTTCCTCCCCTGTGTGTCTCTTCCGCCAAAGCACCAGGCATCCAATAGGATGCCCGGCACTTTGGCTAATCAGGAAACAGGTCTCACCTGCCTCCTGATTGGCGGGGAGGCACTGTGGTGTAAAAATAGCGAAATTTCATTCGCTATGGTCACACAACAGGGCGGGATCAGGGCGCACTCTCTGCGCCCCAAGCCCACCCTTTTTTGAAGCCTATTAGAGCCTCAGGCTCTAATCAGGTGCTTCAAAAATAAAAAAACACCCCTGCCCACGCTGCCATAGGATTCCATGCGTCCGGCGTCCTGAAAGGGGCTGGGCGCATGGATCCAGAGGCGGCAACAGGGATTAGGGGGGGCGGTGCCCGTGCACCCACAATGCACGGGCCGCACCTGATGCTAGGCATAATGGGGAAAGAGGAGAATGACAAGGGGTACTGAGGTAGATTCCCTGTCATTCCCCCTCCGATGTGTCCGGACTGGACGGAGCCGCCGCGCTGCTCACACTACCTACCGCCCTTCCCGCTCAGTCACCAGTGGACCTCTGCCACAGATCCTGGAAAGCCGTGCATCCCAGCTCTCACAAGAAGACCTTCCAGAACCGTGTAGGAGTGCATTCTTATATCATTTGGAATCTTCAGCTTTCCCAAGGATCCGGCAAGAAGATACACAAATACTACTTTTGTCCAGAACACCTGGACGTGGACTGGTATGGAACTTGGAATAATCAATTATCCATCACAGGACATACCCTCCTACTAGCCACACCACCTCTCCCCATGTACACATGTCGGCCTACCGGCCCATACAGACTGTGCTCCTGTTCTCCTGGCTCTGATGAAGAGGTTACCCTCGAAACGCGTCAGCCTTTTTTAAACACCTGCCTCAACATGGGCATACCCCAGCTTTAACTTCCTAGTACTTATTTTGTTACCTGTTTTTATGTAATGTAGTATTTGTATGATTTTATATCTATATGACTTTATGTCTGTATTCCTATACATGAATAAACCATACATGTCTTGATGCAAGTGTTTGATCACGCGCCTTCCATCCACCTCCTACAAAACAGTACTGAGGTAGGAGGCTGTGAGGCTTGGAGTAAGTTGTACAAGGTTATTGTAAAAGACCATGAACTGAAACTCTTCTGAATGAAGTGTCTACCAGCCTGCTGGAATCTGTCCAAAATAAGATTTCTCTCGTGAATTACTTAGCAGGTCAGGATGTGTTGCCCTGCTGAGTGGCATTAAATAAACATACTGTATATTTTACCTTTGCAACCCAGAACTTTCAACTCATAATTGTCTATTAACTCCTTTCCACCCAGAATCTGATTTTACTGCTTTCTTCCCATTCCAGGCCTCGCTGCAGATTCTCCCACGACGTCCTGTCTGACCACAACCGCACCGTGCTAAAAGCCAATGAGCTAAGCGGACTGAATGAGGAGGAAATCACAGTTCTGCTGTTCCAGAATGACAACCTACTGCTGCCAGAGGTAAATCCAAGGTTCTCTTACTGCCATTAATGATCACGTGTACCATGAAGTAGAAGAGATGAGTTGTCTTGTTTTTCTGGATATACAGGTCACAAATGATCATACGATACAGACAACAGCCAATGAATTCATGACTGTGTATGTGTTTACAAAGATCAGGGCATGATTTTAAAGTAGAACTATAGGCAAAACTTTTTTTTTTTTTTTTTTTTGATAGAGTAAGGGAAGGTTATAAACCTTGTCAGATTTGTTTTTTGCCATCTGTGTTCCATTTGGGAGATTTCCCTTAACTTCCTGTCCCATAGTCAAACAGTAAGTGAGAGGAAATCCGTGCAAATCAAGAGAATTCTTTGGGGATCCCCAGGTCACTAGAACTAGTGTCCCCATTGGAAGATTTCCCCTCTATTACTTTTCTGGGGACAACCCAGAATGTGTGATTTTCTTTTACTTTCCCTTTCAATTATCAGGGTAAACAGGACAAATAGAGAGGGTGAAACTCCCTAACGGGACACTGACAGCAATAAAAACCTGACAGGTATGATAATCCCTCTCTATTCTAGCCAAAACAAAAATAAAAGTTTTATGCTTTTAGTTATACTTTAAATCAAACGTGTCAGTATCTGCAGGTTGCTGGTGACTTGCACATTTTTTGCATTTTGTAGATGTAGTGTGTAAGGGTTAAAACCCACTGGAAACATTGACCCTCTCTCTTTGTCCTGATGATCGTTGTCACTGAGATCAAAGTGAAGTAATTTGTCTACTAAAACAAAAAAAAGCTTTGACTTCATATATACTTTAATTTTAAAAAAATGCCACTAAAAATGGAATGTATATGAATTCTCTGTCATAATGGATCAGTGAATAGGCCTCTACATCATTAGTAAACTGTACCTGTGCCACCACTCCTCAAGGGACCAGAGGTAAGTAAAAGGAGTGAGAGAAGGAGGTTCGGATTTTGTGGTATTGAGAATTGAGGAGTTTAACTCTAATGCCCCGTACACACGGTCAGACTTTCCGACGGGAAATGTTTGATGGGAGCTTGTTGTCGGAAATTCCGACTGTGTGTAGGTTTCATCGAACATTTTCAGCGGAATTTGGATCTCAAATTTTCCGACAACAAAATTCGTTCTCGTAAATTCATATTGTGTGTACACAATTCCGACGCACAAAGTTCCACGCATGCTCGGAACCAAGCAGAAGAGCCGCACTGGCTATTGAACTTCATTTTTCTCGGCTCGTCGTACACCGTGTTCTTGACGTCTGGAATTTCCGACAAGATTTGTGTGACCGTGTGTATGCAAGACAAGTTTGAGCCAACATCTGTCAGAAAAAAAACATGGATTTTGTTGTCAGAATGTGCGATCGTGTGTACGAGGCATTAGGCTGCTGGGGTTTGGAGTATGGAGAGTAAAAGTGTGGGTGCTTGTGGCAAGAGGAAGATGATGCTAGAGGTATTTGTGACAAAGGAAAATGATTTTGGGAGTTTTAGGGTAAGAATTTTGTGAACCTTAGGTGTCTGGGGTAAGGAAAGTGTGAGTTGTGGTATTATAGGGGCAAAATGTGAATAGGTATAGAAGTGTTGGGATAAGAAGAGAATGACAAGAGTACTGAAGTATGGGGGGATGAGTTGGAGTATTGAGATAAGAAGAGAATGACAAGAGTACTGAAGTATGGGGGGATGAGTTGGAGTATTGAGATAAGAAGAGAATGACAAGCGGTACTGTAGTGAGAAGGTGTCAGGAGGCAAGAGTATTGAGATAAGAAGAGAATTACAAGGGTGCTGTTATGACGGGGGCAGTTGAATTATTGAGAAAAGAAGAGAATGACAAAAATGTATAAGTACTAGGGCTGCTATTAGAAATCATGGGGCCACGTACAGCCTTCATGACAGGGCCCCCCAACCATGCCTACACCCCCCTCTCTCGGGGTGCAGTGGAACAGCGGCACTGACTTTATCCACCTACGCCCCAAAAATGAAAAAAGTCCGTCTTCAGTTCCCACCTCCTCGGCCTCTCTGTTGACTTGATGGGGCCCAGGGAAATGTAATTTAAGAAGGAGTGGGAATGTGGTCTACTAAAATCCATTTATTTATTTATACAGAAATGAGCAATAAAGCTGCCCTGGGCCCCCATGCTTAGCTGATGGGACCTGGGCCCAATAGAACAGGGCCAGTTCTACTGCCTTATCAGCGGCCCTGACTAGGGAGTAAATTGGGAAACTGAGATAAGAAGAGAATTACAGGAGTACTAATGTATGAGGGGTTGAGTTGGGGCATTGAGATAAGAGAATAACAAGGATACTATAGTAAGAGGAGTGGGTTGAGGAGTTGAGATAAGAAGACAATGACAAGGTACTGCGAAGGGGTGATTTGGGGAGTTGAAATAAGAAGAGAGTTACAAGAATACTACTGTATGAATGGTGAGTTGGGTAATTGAGATAATAAGAGAATGACAAGGGTACTAAGGTACGATGGAGTGATTTGGGGAGTTGAGACAAGAATAGAGTGACAATAATACTAAGGTACAAGGGGGTGAGTAGGGGTATTGAGATAAGATAAGATTGACAAGGGGGACTGAGGTATGAGAAGGTGAGTTGGGGCTTGAGATAAAGAAGAAATTAAAAGGGGTAGTGAGGTACCAGTGATTCTGGGGTATTGATATAAAAACAGAATATATGATCAGCTTAAAACCTGGCTATGTTTCTCGTAGGGGTGTCTGGAATACTGGACTAGCTGGGCAGAACAATAAATTATTTGGTAGTTAAAACAGTTCCCATATATGTGTTATACTTGTTTGTGTGTTTATTTGTCTGCCTGGTGTTCAGCCTTTAAGTATATGTAGAACCAAAACTGGTTCAGCAAGTGATAGAAATCCAAATTTTTTACTTGTCAACAGAACTGGAGGTGAGGGGAAAACTTCCAATGGGGACAGCTGCTCTAGTAACAGCTGTCCAAGAGGGGGATTTCCTCTCACTTCCTGTTATGTCTTTGGGACAGGAAGTGAAGTGAAATCTGTTCGACCTGAAAACCAAAAATACACTTTTTATGAACTGTAGGCAGGCAATACTGTATATATTGGGAGTGTCAAACAAACCCCCCCCCGCCAGGTCTCCACACTCACCTCATCCACGTTCGCAGCTTACCCGGTTTCTCCTCCCAGTTAATCCGGTCTTAAGATCCGCCTCCTGTCCTGATGGCCAGGGGGAGAAGCAGGAAGACAATAGCGAATATTGATTCGCTAATGTCATAAGTGGGTGGGTTGAGCCCAACCCTTTTGAAGCCAATTAGAGCCTTAGGTTCTCATCATGTGCTAAAAAAAATAAAATAATCAAAGAAACCTATGAGTCCGGTACCCCACATGGAAATTAGGGGGGCTGTGCCCCTTATGGACCAGCTGCCGCTGAGTAATCTTTCATTACAAAGGAGAAATGTGGCAGCAATTTGTCATACTAACTATGCAGGATTAACTTTTACTTTTATATCATGACGTTTTCTATTTTTCTATTTACTTACTGTATGAGTCAGTGAGTGAGAGCTTTTAATTGGAAGGGGCCTTGTTGCTCCCTCAGGGCCCAGTCGCAAATGGGACCAATAAAACAGCTAGCCATTAATGCTGAATTCCAAGCAAAACAGCTAAATACTCAAATGAAATACATATATTGGGTCTGATTTACCTGTCAAAAGATTTATATTTCTGTCCATCCTGTCAAGAGATTTACACAGCTCTGCCACACAGCACTGTCCTATACTGCAGTGCAAGAGACTTATTTTTTATCCAGTCTTTGTCTTTGCCCCAGCTTGTGACTGAACGGTGAAAGGAGAAGCAGCAGACTGCTTAGCTGATTTATTTTTGTCACTCTGCTATTAGCACAAGAGCACTGCAGTGGCGTCTCCAGCTTTCATATTTAGGGGGGGCACATGGGTGGACAGGGACAAAAGTAGGGGGGGCAACTATAAAATGCAATTATATATATATATATATCCTGGGGCCCTTTACTACGATCCCACAATGGCCCTTTCACATGTTCTGCAGTGAGTTCCCTTCCTACTGTATTGGGCCCCCCCCAGGGTGGCAGAAAATAAGAGAAATATGTCACCAGCATACCAAGAAAATATAAGGGTCCAAAGCAGTGGGAGAACTATCAGGGTTGCAAAGGTTGTCTTGCCACCAGGCCCTGGTGTTCTGCCACTGTGGGGTTCCCCAGCCTCCTCTTGCTGTCCTGCCCCTGCTATTGACAGCGCTGGTCTGGCATCTCTTGGAATTTACAGGCTGGTTCTCCTGTCCTAAGGATGGGAGAAATCAGTCTGTTTTTTCAGTAACTAAGAGTCCTGGTGGAGTCCTTCCTGCAACTCGCTCTTCTCCCTGCCAATGAGGATGCAGGGGAAGGAGAAGATTGGGCGGCTGTGGTTGTGTGAACGCTCGCATTATGCAGTGTCAGCGAGCAGAGGGAGGGGGGAGGAATCACCCGCAGGAGCTGTCTGGGGATGCTCTCCCTCTTAGACATTGCCTTTTTGTAAAAAAAATAAAATAAAAATGTTTTTTTTTTTTAAATTGGGGGGGCACATGGTGGGGCAAAGCATAATGTTGGGGGGGGGTCAGGGCCCCCTCTGCCCCCCCCCCCCCCCCCAGTGACGCCATTGGAGCACTGCAGTACAACGGAATATCTGCTTGTGCTGTTTCTTCCTCTCCCACTCTGAGCTCTGCTGGACAGGAACTGCAAGAGGCTGGTACCAGTTCAGGTACTTACAAAGCTTACATTTAATTAAAAAAAATGTAATGACATATTAAGAAATACAGAGTTACAGAGTTGTGTCTTTTATATCTGTGCTTTCAGTGTTACTAGAACGGTGAAACCTGTCCAATATTTTTTTTAACATGATTGCACTGCTTGTTACATTGTGATCCATTTCCCTGCAGGACTGTTCAAAATACATGCATTTGAGCTGTGACAAAGGAGATGATTGTACGCGCCTCCACACATGCAGATATTTTACACGAGGTGAATGCAACGCCCGCTTTTGTAAAAGATCGCACAATCTCCTGGAATCAAAAGTTATACTTACCTGTGGCTGGCTGAGCCAGAAGACTGTTCAGAACTTTCAGATACTCTGTGACCTGAAACACAATGAGAGACATCAGCAGCTACGGGAGGAGACTAATTGTGAAGAGGCCAGGAAGGCTCAATGGCCAGCAAGAGGCAGAGGAAGAGGCAGAGGCAGAGGGAGAGGGAGAGGAAGGCCAAGACATAGTAGAAAAGATGGCTCCCAGGACTTCTTGGAGGGAAGGAACAGAGAAAGAAAATTTGATGGTACTGGTATCCTGTTAATAAATGTTTGAAGTGAACCTGTCACAAACGTGGGCAGCTTAAACTGAGCCTATGATGGAAAAATACATAAGCAGTCATCTTTTGTGGAAAGCTCCAGAAATCCTGAGATATAGCCAGTTGAAATAATTTCTAGCCTTTTCCTGTAAGAGACAGAATTTGTCCCACCCACTTTTGCCCCTCAAGACCCTCTGTTGATTATAGGAAAAGTCAAGATTTGCATGTCTTTGATGTGCAGGTTTTCACTGAGGATGATCTCTTCTTATGTATTGGAAAAATCCTCTGATCCCATGATGCAAAATAAGTAATTGTTTTCTATATGCTTTGCTGTTCAGCTGCTTAAGTAACTGAAATGGATAGGGAACAGACACATTTTCAGGGTGTTGGGTCCTGGAAGGAGAATCATTGAATGGAGATGAGATAAGTGTGAAATGAGTGACAACCTAATCATTCTGTTGTTGCTCTTTCACTGTCCAGATAGCTGGCTGTGGTGAATGGAGCTGAAAACTGTATCCCTTATAGTCTAAAGCTGGGCATACATGAGTCTGTTTTTTCGGACTCATGTTTTTCAGCAAAAACTCACAAAGGTGGATGGAGGAATCCTCACCGCTGTGCTACTGTATTCTGACAACAGGACTGATGTCAGAATACGCAGATCACTGCTGCAGTGCTAATCAAACCAACGTTTTCCAAAATGCCCATTATCATCATTAGATTTCATGAACAGGAATGGCCAAACATGGATCAATAGGTCATAGATGAATCAAAAATCGTCCGGTCCCTGCTGAACCAGCCAAATTGTGATCCATGTATGTCTAGCTTTTTTCATGGTCCCTTAGAAAGTTTGAAAAGAAAACCAGTATCTAACTGCAATACTCACATTTTTGCTGGCAACGTCCCTCACATTTATTATCTTCTACCACTAGATGCCTTCTGTTTTGAAGGATGCCCAGTGTCATTCATCCTTCAAGACCAAGGAGAGCTTGTTAATGCAGCATAATGGACCTGCCCCTTGAGGCGGGATCACCACAGCACCCTGCATAGCGTAGTGATAGAAAGGGCAGCACTGATGTCATCAGCGGCTCTCAATCCATCATTGGGGGCCGCCCACAACTAAAAAAAGAGGGAAAGACAACCCTTCATGTAATAAGGCCTGCCTTAGTATAAATTATTTCAAACTTTAACCCAGTTTTCTGTACTAATTTATTTATTTTTTGAGAAGTGAAAATAAACCCTTATCAAGCAATTACATCACCATAAAGACACCTCTTGAGTTTCCTGGACATCCTATTCCATAACTGTAGGCGTTAATATGTTTCCCCCCCTCACACCCCCCCCTCCACCTTTGTGGCTATACCAGCCCCTACTATTCTGGGAGGGTTTTCCACAAGATTTTGGAGTTTGACTTTGGGAAGTTATGCCCATTTGTGAGGTCAAGTACTGATGTTAAATGAAAAGGCTTATAATCAGTGTTCCAATTCATCCCAAAGGTGTTCAGTAGGGTTGAGGTTAGGGCTCCGTGCAAGTCACTTGAGTTCCTCCACACCAAACTGGTCACACCATGTCTCTGTGGAACTGGATTTGTACATGCCACACAGTCATGCTGAAACAGAAAAGTGCCTTCCCCAAACAAGTGCAAGGTTGGAAGGGAAATATTGTCTAAAATGGCTTGGTATGGTGTAGTATTAACAGTACTCTTCACAAGAAACACCTAATCTGCATCATTGGAAGGGGTATTCCCTGTAAATTTAACCGTATGGGGTGATTTAAAAATTCATTTTTATAACATTCTAAAAGGATACCAAAACCTTATCTGGACAAGCAAAAAATGATTGCATAATTTCCTCATGTATATGTCTCCAGATGGCATGACATTCTTTCCTTATTTTGAACTCTTTAACTTCTGTTAAATTTCAACTTTCAATTTTAAACAAGATATAAAACATCAATGCACATTAGTAAGCCAGAAACAAAATGACTGACGAAACATCCTAAAATTTTCTGTGCTCATCATACTATATGATTTGTATCTCTATAACATACTAATTAACTATCTATCTATCTATCTATCTATCTATCTATCTATCTATCTATCTATCTATCTATCTATCTATCTATCTATCTATCTATCTAGATCTAGATATATACAGTATCTCACAAAAGCGAGTACACCCCTCACAAAATATTGACACTTTCTGCCCAATTTGGACATTTTTACTTAGGGGTGTACTCACTTTTGTTGCCAGTGGTTTAGACATTAATGGCTGTGTGTTGAGTTATTTTGAGGGGACAGCAAATTTACACTGTTATACAAGCTGTACACTCACTACTTTACATTGTAGCAAAGTGTCATTTCTTCAGTGTTGTCACATGAAAAGGTATAATAAAATATTTACAAAAATGTGAGGGGTGTACTCACTTTTGTGAGATACTGTGTGTACATATATTTACCCTGACAAGGGGAACTTCTATCCAATCTGGCCTTTTTGTCTTTTACCTGAATATCTGAATTCTTTGTGTCTTCCTAAGCACTTCCTAACATTGGAATGGCAATTTTTTTATCAATTTTAGAGGACTTCTCAGTAAATTTACAAGTCTGCAGGAATGAAGTCCTGACATGCCACAATATACAGGCCCAATCTTTAAGAGCTCCATCATTAAAAAGACATCCTTGAGCTCCAGTGACCTTGCTAATGCCCTGTACACATGTTCCGAATATCGGACGACAGATCATCCGACTTTTTTTCGCTTGCTAGTCGAAAGTGGAAATTGAATAGGTTACTAAAGTCACGAAAATTCTCGTAAGACAGAAAAAAAAAAATCGGAAGTGATGTCATGTGTTGTAATGTATTTGTATTGTATTTTCGGACGAAAACTGTACCGACTAAACGAAAATCGTACAATCTGGTATCATACAAGGAAAATTTTCCTGCATGTCCGATTGAAAAATATCTGAGGGACTTTCATGATCGGCTCTTGAAAGCTCTGAACTAACGATCCGATTATCGTACGATCGCGACGAAAGCAGTATTTTTCATACGATTTTCGGATCGTGTGTACGGGCCATTAGGCTGAGATCATGCCATCAATACAGCAATGTAACTTTGTAGCAAATCACAAAATGAGAGGCTGCAGCAGGGGCAGTCAGACATTTGTGAACACATCCATGAACTGCACAGACACCAGGATTCACATGATTCACATGATTGTGACATCTCTGAGTGTGTATCACAGTCTATCACATCCAGAATGATGCACAAACAATGATGGAGCCATCCTTCTGGAGCAAATGTACTATGGCATCTGTGCTTTTTACCTTCCCTCTCATCTAATCCAATGCAGACATACCTATTGTTAGCCCTATCTGAATTTATAGCCACTGTACAGGGGATGATGGTAATAAACATATTACATGACCCAATATAAATATACGTTTAGCAATAACTGTGTGTCTGTCTTTCGTTCTTCCTTTGTAGATGTAAAACCAGATCTATCTCTCCTAGCTTTTAAAATGTTTTTCCACTTTCTTTAGGGCCCCGATTTCCGTTTCGATCTACCAGTCGCCCATCATCTCAGTGCAGTAATGGTCAACTTTCTGGAGATGAAGATAATGATGATAGCTCCAATGATAGTGATCATGGCATACATTCAGAAAAGAGCGATGACAACATAAAAAAACCTTGCCATATCACAATGCCTCAGCCTCAGATAAGGCCTCAGCCAAAACCAGTTAGTGGATCTGGTAGACCACCAAGTCCGGCAGTGACAGAAGCATTCAAAGTTCCAGCAACACCTTTAACAACACCTGTAACCTCTCCTATGGGGGCTTCACTTAAGGCTGAAACAAGACTTAGTACAGATAATGTTTCACCAAAACCTTCCACAGCTTTCGACATAAAACAGGACTCTTCTGTAAAAAGATCATTTGTTCCTGACCAAAAACGTAATACAGAACTTGGTAAGATGGCGGGTTCTTTATTGCCTGGACCAGGCAATATTTCTCTGTCATCCTCTTCAACATCAAAAACATCATTGTACTTTACTGGAGAAGTTTCAAATGCTGCTCAGCCAAAACAAGTTAGTGTATCTGGTAGATCATTGAATCCGCCAGAAGCAGGAGCATCCAAGGTTCAAGCAATACCTTCAACAACATCTGTAAACTCTCCTATAGGGGCTACAACAAGTATTAGTTCTTATAATGCTTCAAAGACTTCGGCAACTTCCAATATAACAGAGAAATTGTCAACAAAAAGTTCACCTTTTCCTGACCAAAAAACGAATAGGGAATTTGGTAAGATGGCAAGCTCTCCAGAGACTGGTCCAGCTAATGTTTTCAAAACTCCTTCACCAACACAAACATCACCTATTAGAGAAGATTCATATACTGCTCGACCAAAACCAATGACTTCTCCAGGTACTGTTCAGCTTATTTCACCTTCAAGTTCTTCACATCCTCTCAGTTCCTCTAGTGGTTCATTCAGAACTGATACATCTTTCAACAAACCATATGCCAGTGTAGAACCAATGACTAAATCTATTCTACCAAGTGGAAACCAATATACTGTAACTAGTGGTGAATATAAAGCTTTGAATCTGTCACCAAAGTCCACCAACTCTACAGCTTCCCAACCTCAATCAGCCATCACTATTCCTTTGCCAGCTCCTAGTAAAGGTAAGCTGATGGGATTGGTTAATATAGAAAAGCAATTAGCCTTTTATAATGTAAAAGTTGACCCTTAATAGAGATGACCCTTTGGAGAAAATGTATGGTGACCTCACCAAGATTTCCTCCTCTTTGCTTGTCAGGAAGAGTCTAATTTGCAGCCTATCAGCAGACACTGTTACCTTGCCCTGATTGATCAAAGTGACAGGCTAAGCCATGGATGCTTAACCTGTGGCTCTCCAGCCGTTGCAAAACTGCAAGTCCCGTCATGCCTCCGCCTTTTGGAGTCTTGCTTGTAACTGTCAGCCTTGCAATGCCTCATGGGACTTGTAGTTCCTCAACAGCTGGAGGGCCTAAGGTTGAGCACCCATGGGTAAGCTAAAGTGACACTAAACAATAGCCCTATTTTTCAAAAATACTCCATACAAATTCACTATTTAATGGAACTGTAATCTATTTTTCATCAAATCATTTCTTACTGTGTTTTTCCACCTCCTTGTAACATCCTCCTCTTTGAGCTTCCAAACCTCTTCTTTTCCCTCTCCTGTCTGTTTGTTGAAACGAGCAGTGCACGTTAGCCATTGGTAATGTGCATCACTCTATTCACAGTACTCATTCCATAGTTCATCTCAAAAGCAAGAGAGAGAGAAGGTAGCTATGCTCTTACTTACCACGGAAAACAACTTAGTCATTCTCTAACATGAAGTTGGATCACAGCAACAAAAAAGAGAAAGTGGGAGATAGGGGATTTGAGGGACGGGAGCAATAGAATGTACTTTTTTCCAGTTAGGAATACATACTTGAATAGAATATTATTTTTTAAATTAGAGTTAAAACCAGTAGTAAAGGTTGGGTACAGCAGCGTTCAGTAATATATTAAATTTATTTGCAGTATATATGGAAAGCAATAAAAACCTGACAGGGGGTTCTAACTCTTTCCCACTCTATTCCAAAAAACAAAGTTTCAGCTGGGAATACACTTTAAAACCCAACCTAATCAAGCAACAGCAGAGATTGCAGCACTTGTTGCCCAACAACTAAGTATGGCAAGTGCTTTATATGAGGAGCCCCATTAGTAGTTGGGTCATTTCTCATTTTGGCCGTATAAAATTAAGAAAAAAAAATACCCCACCTCAAATTGTGACAGTTGGGTAGGGGGTGAAAGGTGTGAGATCCCATATGGATCAGATGCTCAAATTTAGTTAGAGAATAGTGCAAACAGGGTACAGAACAATTCCTCAAAATCAGCAGCATGAGAAAGAAGAACATGGACTGTGATGCTGATAATTTTTGCCATAAAGGTTAAGCCCAATGCCTGGCAATTTTTATTTTTTAGTTTGTGGATAAAAATATATCAGGACAGGAACTGATGAGCAAATCACCCAAATTGGGCCACGTAAAGCAACGCAGCCTTACAGAGGCGCTATCCCGTCTCTGTTTTGTTCAAAACTAAGTTTTTTGGCTGAATTTGGATTTTAATTTAATACTGTAACTAGAGGATTCTGTTACCTGCAATTGTTATGCACATTCAGGTGCTAGGGTACCAGCACAAGGTCAGACAGTCAACAGGGCAACTAACTGTCAGACTGCAGCTCCAAATTTATCCTTAGATACAGTCATTCTAAATGCGTAAAAAACCCATCATAACTAAAACTACTATAAATTCACACCAGTCATATTTAAACATCGGTAAAAGAGATAAGTCATGGAAAATCACAAGTTCTGCACATGATTATTTTTTTTCCTTTCTATTTCATTTTAGCATCGGCTGACAAAACTCCAGAAATTTGTCTGTCTAATATTTGGAAGTTCTGCAAGCTTGGAGGTAAGAGTAATTCCGATTAAATTTATTTTAAATTACTTTGTCAATAAAGAGACATAACTTAAAAAATTAAAACTGTTATTCTGCCAGGGATAACAGCCAGTTTTTTTTTTTTTTGACTGACAGGTAGGTGCACCGATATGCACTACTACCTACCATACCGCTGGCAGGAGTTCAATGGAACAGATTGGGAGGACCTGCTAAATATGGAATACATAGAGAAGGCTTATAGTGATCCAAACATTGTCAGGTAGGTGCTTTTTCACACCAGGGGTCAAAATAGAAACAAATTGCAGAATTTGCCAGCTTACTTTAAATCAGTGCAAAACTACATTGTGTACCACTTTATGTTGTTATACAGTGATAGCATGACTAAGTTATTGGGAAATATAAATGGAATGATATGACGTTTGTTATTGTTATACGAGGGCATGAATTGGTCCAGGGTGCTACTGTTGCATTAGCCTTTCTATAGTTACAAGAGTCACTCATAAATCGGCAAAACAGTTATTGTTATTGGTGGTATATAGAAGACGGTATGATCACTGACAAAAAACTCCAAGGAAACGTCACCATTGTGGGAGGAGCAGAGACACATACTACTTCAGCGAAATCTTGCATTGTGGGGTTGTGGAGACAAACCTACTGCAGGGAAATCCCAACATTGCATGAGGGACAGAGACACAAACTACTGCATGAAAATCTCACCATTGTGGAAGTTGTTATTTATAGCACTAGAGAGCTGAAGCTCATATCACACACAGTTGAATACATCAAAGCAGTGACTTTATTCTCCTCACTCACCACTCTTAACATCTACTTACAGAGTTTCAATTCAAGAGAGACAGTCTGAAAGGAAAAAGCAACTACTGTGTTCTCTGTTGAAAAACCCTTTGGTGCTCTGCAAAAAAAATGTCATGGGAGCACTTTGTACTTAATTTGTAAAATAAAGAATTTATATAAATTACAAACCAATTAATATTTAAAATCATGTTAAAAATGTGTAAACTAAAAAAATAAATAAAATAGGATTGACATAAAACCATTATAGTTTTCCTTTATCGTATCAACGACTGCATTATTAATTTCAAAGTTCTTTACACAATTAATGCTGTCCATATCCAATACAGCAGTAATTGTTGCAACACAATAAAGTCCTTAAAATTTCATGAATATATTTCCACTTCCTGCCTTGTAATTCAGGTACCAGTCGGTTTATTTCCAGACTATGAAAGCGGGTACCAGACGTGTCCGCAGACTCACCACCCCATCATCTGTCACAAGGCCCTCTGAATACGTACTGACCACTGAGTGGATTTGGTACTGGAAGGATGAGTTTGGCACCTGGACCAAGTATGGCCAAATGGTAAGTAGTCTTCAGAATAAATTTTATTATTAGATATAAAAGTTCAGTTCAATCTGTAAATACTATCAAGCAATCCATCTAGGCAGAGTCATAGATTGGGGACGCCACTCTGCCATAAAACTCTGGGTACAGATAGAACAGAATCAATCTGATATTCCCTTTAAAGGGGTGCTATGGTTCTACGACTCACTACCTTTTAGAAATGAAATCTCACCCACTGATCAGCAACACACTGAGACAATGCTCTCAGGCTACTTCCTCAGCATCTCGGACAACAAAAGACTCGCCTTTGACCCTGATACTTGGACACCCCCATTTTCCCTCAGGACTATCACCTACATCATTTAAAACACTACGAGACAACACTTGTGAGCATGCCTCCAAGTTTGTGATTGAGGGAAGATGGCCCACCATATCGGAGCTGAGGGACTTCTTTCATTCTATACCCAATCCCCTGAACTTCACTCGACAGCTGACCACTTTTGAGGGATATTGTTCTGGGACAGACCAACTACCTCAAGTCCTTTCCAAAACATACGCACTCCTGAACACCCCCTCAAACAACCACAGCTATCTTGCCTAGCGAAATGGGAAATAGATCTCCAACGTACCTTCACAGCACCCCAAAAACAGAATATGCTAAGATTCTCCCTCAGATCATCATTGTGCACCAAAATTCAAGAGACCAATTTTAAAATACTAACAAGATGGTATCTGATGCCCAGTCGTTTACATGCCATCTTCCCTGACACATCAGAGCTCTGCTGGAGATGCCAAAGAGAAATAGGGACAATTTTACACATATTCTCGGCTTGCCCCAAATTGACAGAGTTTTGGACGGCTGTCCGCACTCATCTCCCAAAAATTTACAGACTATCCAATCCCCAATGATCCGGCATTCTTCCTACTGCACATATCGACAATACCCACTAGAGTTTATAAAAAGTCAATTTTGCAACACCTTTTAAATGCCGCTAAATCCTGCATTTCCTTGTTCTGGAAACAACAAAGCCCTCCGACCACTGCGACTTGGCTGAGGAAAGTTGAAGATATAAAAAAAATGGAATATCTGATCCTATCAGCACAAAACAAACACAAGGCTTATACAAAAACCTGGAATCTATGGAATATGTTTATATTCTCAGAAGAAGGAAAAGCCCTATATGGAACATGAGCCCCACAAATAAACATAAAGGACGGAATAGCCCCGCTGTCCAGGGCCATAGCTATACCTAACCCCTTATTCCCATCTCCCCCTTCCCCCTACCCTTCTCCTTCTTTTATCCTCCTCTCTCTCCTCTAGCTGCCATACTCTACACCCCCTTTCCCCCACTTACAATTACCGTTAGTTAAGAGAAAACTGGAAAATAAAAACGGGCAGCCCTATTTCTAGAATGATCACGTTTCGCAAGTTACTAATGATACAAGAAGATATATAAAAATACAAGATGACTAAGAACTTACACGGAAGATTGTTAGCACATGTAATAATCACTCTTGTATACACCCTTGTTTGATGTGATATGTTGACACGAGGCTGTGACCTCGTCTTTTTGAATGTTATTATTTTTTTACTGGGGCTCTGCCCCTTCTTGAAGTTTAATAAAACTATATTTGCAAAAAAAAAAAAAAGTTCAGTTCAACCAAAACTGATATTTCAGATATAGGTTGGTTCTGGCATGTGGCGTCACTCTATGCTATTTCTTGGTGAGATCTTTGTGCTGAGTTCCCACATCTTCTATGCATATAATGAGGGGCTCCCATCATCCCTACTGGACTTTTCATATGCTTTGAATTGTGGCAAAGATTTTGAGTTACCAGAGGCTGTGGTGACCAGAGCCGAGAATTACAATAGAAAGATTTGGGCATCGGAGTCCAAGTTCACAGGTTGCTGGGTAACCTGACTTTGTCACCCAACAATATTGCAGTATCATTTTTAAGCAAATGTTTAATTAGTGGCAGTTGAATTCGTTTTTGTCAGTTCTAGCTCACCTTAAAAAATAGCTACTGCTATGTTATGCTGAATTTAAAGTCATGTGATAAAAGATAATGAAACCCATGATGGCTTGTTGTTCTAGAACACAAAGAAAGTGAGTTCCTCCATTTGCTCATCAGACCTGGAGACTGTCTACCTCTCTGACCCGGCCGGGTCCATTCACTTCTCTGCTGGAGGCCAGAATTACATCATCAACTGCCAAGGTAAGCACCAACTTCATTAGACCAGAGCAACAACAACGTACCTGTGTGCTGAACAGAAAATAATTTTCAGGGACAATGAAGAGTAAATTGTGTGGTCACCCACAGACTTCTGTGTTAAAAGCTCATAGCTATACAATAATAGAGCCATACATATTTACTGGTATATTTATGTAGACCGAGAGAAGCAGTATATTTGATCTAAATCACTAAAAGGTCAAATGAGTTTGCAAGTCTTATTTTGGCTTTTTTCCCCATACTAACTTTTTTATCACCAAACTTTCAGCACTCTAATGACAGTGTGGGTGAATCTGGGGTTGCGAAAAATAGATGCACAGTAAAATGTAATTGTAGATTAGTGCATGTTAAAATGTATGTAAAGCCAAACCTCTATTAATCTATAGTTCTTTAATTCTTTAGTTAAGGAAATCGTAAAGAACCCTGTCAGTTGTTTTTTTTTATGTCTGTGTCCTTTGGGGGAAGATCTCCCTTAACCTCCTACTCCAGAGACACAACAGAAATGAGGAGGCAGATCTCTCCAAAGTGAGGGGTTATCCCTATTTAGACATTTATCACCAGAACACGTGTCCCCATTTCAAGATGTTCCCTCTGATATTATTCAGAGGAACATGCATGGCTTTATGTCATATTAATGCATGTAAATACTTTCTTGAAATGAGGTCTAGTGTTTTGCAGTTTGGTGAATCCTGGCCAGTGTGCCACAGTATGTATTCCCAGTCATTTTCATAATGCACTCGCCAACTATGTGTTTCTGAACTCCAGCAAAGCTCCCCATACCAGAACCCAAACCTTCACCTCTTTTGCTCATAACCTCAACTTTTTTTTTTTTAGTTTTGGATAGAGCGCAGAGGGATTAGAACACTTTTTATTGCTGTCTGCGCCCCCCCCCCTCCCGTTAAGGGGATACACCCTTTCTATTAGTCCTGCTTACCATTATCATTAAAAGTGAAGTTAAAGTAGAAGTCCACCCTCAGGCTGGGTTAACACTTATGCGAATTGGATGAGGGTTTCCCTGCATCCAATTTGCATAGCAGGAGATTGTGACCGGCTCTCTATAGAGCCGGCACACACATCTCAGCAGCGGCTCGGGTGTCAATTGCACAGGAGCCCTGTGTGTCTTTTGGTCTGTTTCAGGACCGAATTCAGCCCAAAATTTTGGGCTGAAATCAGACCTGAAACGGTGAATGGAGACGCCCCGGACTCCTGCTGTGAGCTGCTGCGTGTTTTAGTGTGAACCCAGCCTAAAACTAAAATCCCTGCATCTAAAGACATCTACGATCCAACGCTAACTTATCTAGCCCTGTGAAGAATAAAATCAGTATACATACCTTTTCTAAAGCCGAGCCGACCTGATCCCACGCTGAGCTGTCAGCCGTGGCTTCGCTGTGGAGGCGGGTGCAGAGGACACATCCGACAATGGAAGCTCCATAGTAACTCTATGGGTGACGTCACTCCCCATTCATTTCACAGCCATTGTCGGCTGTGTACTCTGCAGAGCTTCCACCACTGGAGATCGGGTCGGAGTGACTTCAAAAAAGGTATGCATACTGATTTCTTCTTTACAGGGCTAGATAGGTTGGTGTTAGATCATGGATGTCTATAGATGCAAGGATTTTAGTTTTAGGGTGGAAGAAAATCTCATTTTTGGGTTGTCTCCAGAAAAGTAATAAAGGGGAAATCTTCCCATGTGGACACTTCCTGGGGGTTCCCTTCATTTGCAGGGATTTCCTCTCACTTTCTGTTTGGCTTTGGGCCAGGAAGTGAAGGGGAAATCTCTGCAATGAGACACAGATGGCGGAAAAAATTTGACGGGGGCTATAAACCTCCCTTGCTCTATCCAAAATGAAAGAAAGAGTTTTTCCTATAGTTCTACTTTAAGCTTAGAAGTTTCTTATTTTTTTACCTCCAGAGATGAGGCAGAGGAACATTCTTTATCAGACTGAGAAGGAAGTATGCCGCAGACCCAAGTTCCTGGATTTTGAGAAAGTGAAGATGTTGAAAGGAAGGTAATAAGAACTGAAATATCACACTGACTATATGTAGTAAGAAGTGTCAAGATTCAAATTTCCGTAGTTCAATTTTTTCTAATTTTAATTTTAAATTTCATTGAAGTCATTGTGAAAGCAAAAACGTTTTTGTTTTTTTTTCCTTGCACGTGATTGGGTATTCTTTGCAGAGTGAAGCTTTACTTCATTTACTAAGCTCTGGAGCAACTGCAAACTGCACAGTCTATTTGCCTTTAGTCAGGGCTTTTTTTCAGGGGGAACTTGGTGGAACTCAGTTCCACCACCTCTGGCTCAGACCCTTTGGTGCCTGCTCACCACAATCACTTGTAAACACAGAAGTCTGGTTTCTGTGTTTACAAGTGACAGCCCTACTTACAGTAACTGCTCTGTAACCCCCATGAACTCTGCACTCTGTATGTAAAGCAATCCTGATATTTAATGCCCCTTTAAGACCCTTCTACTGTTTGTGAAATATGACCACAACCACTATTTGATGTGATTTGCATGGTGTGTGTGTGGGGGGGTTGGGGTTTTGGGGGGTCGTGGTTGAGTTCCAGCACCTATTGTTTGAGAAAAAAAGCCCTGCCTTTAGTAAATCATCACCTATGTCACCCAAATGGGATGAGAAGCCCCCAATGAATGTTCTATTGTAATGCCCTGTACACACGGTCGGATTTTCAGACGGAAAATGTGTCATAGGACCTTGTTGTCGGAAATTCCGATCGTGTGTATACAAATCCGACGCACAAAGTGCCACGCATGCTCAGAATAAATTAAGAGACGAAAGCTATTGGCTACTGCCCCATTTATAGTCCCAACGTACGTGTTTTACGTCACCGCGTTCAGAACGATCGGATTTTCTGACAACTTTGTGTGACCGTGTGTATGCAAGACAAGTTTGAACCAACATCCGTCGGAAAAAGTCAATGGATTTTGTTGTCGGATAGTCCGATCAATGTCCGACCGTGTGTACAGTGTTTAAGTCAATAGGTTTGAAAAATGTGTACAAAGGGCATCTTGAGAAAGGGACAATGCACTTTGGGGATTGTGGTGGGTAATAGCTACCCTAGCAGCCCTCAGAAGAGCAAAATAAACATGAACGTTAAAAATGGTCTTTCATTGACTTTATTATCATTCAAGTTTGGAAATGTATTTTTCTGAATTTGGTCAAACTGAATTTTGCTCATCACCAGTGCTGAAATGATGGAGTAGTTATTGTTGTTGAGTAACCACTAGACTGTAATTTTTTTGTTTTTTTCTTGTAGCACCAAATCTGCTGCAGACAGTTTAACGCAGAAGTCATCGAACCCCCTTCTCAAGACGGTAAATTACCCACCGCTTTGGTGCATGAAGTCCATGCCAGAGATCGGGTATCAGGTATGACAGAAAGAAAACTCTACAACTCATTTAACTAAAGACACACTAATTGTATTATATATGATTTCAAATACTATATTACCACATTATCATGCCACAGTGATGTCAGGTAGTGATAGGCTAAACCTAGTTTATGTCAAATGTTAAGATGTTAAAATGTCTGCCACTATCTACCATTGACAGGTGCTCTTCTATAATCTCTGTGAAACAAGTTTGTCTTACATTAAAAACATCCTCAATTTTGCTTTGCAGAAAGTCTTTGTACTGGAGAATTCTGGAGAGTTCTCTAACATTGTCAAAATGTTTAGCAAAACAGTCTCCGGGCATGTGGTGAAGAAACTGTGGCGTGTTCAGAACCCCTCCCTCTGGCAGGTCTATCAGTGGTATGTTGGCTACTGCTACCAAATAGCAATTTTTTATGTCATGAGAGTTCCTTCTTAAGTTACTGTTTGAGATAATGAGGGTTATTTACTAAAGGCAAATCCACTTTGCACTACAAATGCAAACTACAAGTGCAAAGTGCACTTGAAATTGCACTGAAAGTGCACTTGGAAGTGCAGTCACTGTAGATCCGAGGGGGACATGCAAGGAAAATAAAAAACAGCATTTTAGCTTGCACATGATTGGATAATAAAATCAGCAGAGCTTCCCCTCATTTCAGATCTACCCCTCAGATTTACAGCGACTGCACTTCCAAGTGCACTTGCAGTGCAATTTCAAGTGCACTTTGCACTTGTAGTTTGCACTTGTAGTGCAAAGTGGATTTGCCTTCCGTAAATATGCCCCAGTGTGTTTTCTTTTATAATCATGGACATTGCTGAGAGAGAGAGAAGCAGCAACAATCACTATGCTGTACTTACTACTACCAAGCAGGAAGTTTTGCACATTTAATGACAAAATATGTCTGTCCCAATGTACATATATTTAAACTGATCACATTCACATAGATGGCTAAAAACAATAACTTTATAAAAAACCCTATTTGTTAATCAGTTGAGGTCCCTGGGTGTATAGGATACAACCTAAAAAACGTCAACAAAGTAACTTGGGCATATTATTGGCATTATTATTAGTTGTCATATGTCAGCTGCTTTTCACTCCATGTGACTCCATGTTTTACTTTGGTTAAATAAATATATGTCTTGGGTTGTACAGCAATCTTAAACAAAGTATAGGCATTGAAACAAAATATATTGTAAAAAGGGTATATTTACTGGATAACGATTTATAGAAAGTTAAACAGTTTCAAGGTCATACAGGAAACCAGTGAATCTATCCATATACATGAATACATAAGCACAAATAAATATGCAAAAAAGCCTGCGCTACAAGTATGATAATCTTCCTGGAAGTCCAATCTTCATGGAACCCAAATGAACATGTCTTCCGCCTTGGACAACCTAAATGGACCACTGTAGGTTTCCACCAACTAGAACCACCAATGTGTGCACTGAAGCCTTGCTGCTTTCTTCAATTCAGGGAAAACCAGGGCTAAAAGGAAACATAAGAAGAAGGTGCACAAGCCTAGTGCACTACTGTATAACTCTTTAATAAATTATAGAAATAAAACTATTATGCTCACAAAAGGAGAAATAACACAGGCGTTACAAAGAACAAATCACCACCAGATGCAAAACCATTGGGTATGAAGTGGGCGCGTTTTGAAGGGACATGAATACATAAGCATTTAACCCTATCTATTTACCTTGTGAAGTTTATAACAATAATACTGGAATGGGGGAAGGGGGTGAGCTTTTTACTGAGGGAGTACTTGGAAGTACACAGCACATCTCTAACAACCCTGCACTCAGTATGTAGCGCACCCCTCAACCCATCACTCAGTAGATAGCGCACCTTTCAACCATGCACTCGGTACGTAGCGCACCTTTCAACCATGCACTCGGTACGTAGCGCACCTTTCAACCATGCACTCGGTACGTAGCACACCTCTCAACCCTGCACTCGGTTTGTAGCAGACCTCTCAACCCTGCACTTTTTAGGTAGCGCACCTCTCAACACTGTATTTGGTATGTAGCACACCTCTCAACCCTGGAGTCTGTACATAGCGCACCTCTCAACCCTGCACTCTGTATGTAGCGCACCTCTCAACCCTGCACTCTGTACATAGGTGTGCTATGTACCAAGTGCAGGGTTGAGAGGTGCGCTATCTACAGAGTGCAGGGTTGAGGGGTGATGTTTTATGCAGACTTAAGTTACAGAAATAAATGTTAACATCACCCCTCAACCCTGCACTCTGTACGTAGCGCACCTCTCAACCCTGCAATTGGTACATAGTGCACCTCTCAACCCTGCACCCTGTACGTAGTGCACCTATCAACCCTGTACTCAGTACGTAGCGCACCTCTCAACCCTGCAGTCTGTACTTAGCTCACCTCTCGATCCTGCATTCTGTACGTAGTGCACCTCTCAACCCTGCACCCTGTATGTAGCGCACCTCTTAACCCTGTACTCTGTACATAGGTGCGCTATGTACCAAGTGCAGGGTTGAGAGGTGCGCCATGTACAGAGTGCAGGGTTGAGGGGTGATGTTTTATGCAGAATTAAGTTACAGAAATAAATGTTAACATCACCCCTCAACCCTGCACTCTGTACATAGCTCACCTCTCAAACCTGCACTTGGTACATAGCGCACCTCTCAACCCTGCACTCTGTACGTGGTGCACCTCTCAACCCTGTATTCAGTACATAGCGCACCTCTCAATCCTGCAGTCTGCACATAGCGCGCCTTTCACCCCTGCACTCGGTACGTAGCAGACCTCTCAACCCTGCACTTTTTAGGTAGCGCACCTCTCAACACTGTATTTGGTATGTAGCACACCTCTCAACCCTGGAGTCTGTACATAGCGCACCTCTCAACCCTGCACTCTGTATGTAGCGCACCTCTCAACCCTGCACTCTGTACATAGGTGTGCTATGTACCAAGTGCAGGGTTGAGAGGTGCGCTATCTACAGAGTGCAGGGTTGAGGGGTGATGTTTTATGCAGACTTAAGTTACAGAAATAAATGTTAACATCACCCCTCAACCCTGCACTCTGTACGTAGCGCACCTCTCAACCCTGCAATTGGTACATAGTGCACCTCTCAACCCTGCACTCTGTACGTAGTGCACCTATCAACCCTGTACTCAGTACGTAGCGCACCTCTCAACCCTGCAGTCTGTACTTAGCTCACCTCTCGATCCTGCATTCTGTACGTAGTGCACCTCTCAACCCTGCACTCTGTATGTAGCGCACCTCTTAACCCTGCACTCTGTACATAGGTGCGCTATGTACCAAGTGCAGGGTTGAGAGGTGCGCCATGTACAGAGTGCAGGGTTGAGGGGTGATGTTTTATGCAGAATTAAGTTACAGAAATAAATGTTAACATCACCCCTCAACCCTGCACTCTGTACATAGCGCACCTCTCAAACCTGCACTTGGTACATAGCGCACCTCTCAACCCTGCACTCTGTACGTGGTGCACCTCTCAACCCTGTACTCAGTACATAGCGCACCTCTCAATCCTGCAGTCTGCACATAGCGCACCTTTCACCCCTGCACTCTGTACGTAGCGCACCTCTCAACCCTGTACTCGGTATGTAGCGCACCTCTCAACCCTGCACTTGATACATAGCGCACCTTTCAACCCTGCACTCTGTACGTAGTGTACCCCTCAACCCTGCACTCTGTACATAGCACATATTTAGTTAACAAAGCAGTAATGATGTGTACAGTGTCTATACTAGCCAACCATATTTTATCCTTATTTTATTTATCACAGTCAGATCAATGAAATATGCTTTAAGTTAATATTGTTAAAGTTGTTGTTAATATTTATTTTTGTAATTTAATTCTGCATAAAACATTTAACAGTGTAATTTCATGAGATAATTTATGAGGGTGTGTTTAGGGGTGGCATTAGGGGCAGGGCAGGGTAGGGGTTGGGTGGGGCAACTGGTGGCGAGTAACTCTTAAAGCCTGGCTAGTAGCTCAGGATTTTGAACCCTGTATATATAAGAATAACTTAAATAGCAATGATAACACAGACAGGCTTGTTGACCTGTTGCTTATTCTGTCTTAGGCAGAAGGATCAGATGAAAAAGAAGAAGAATTTGGATATCGATGTGGATGAACGGCAGTTGTTCCACGGAACGAACGGGGCCAATAATGAAGCCATTTGCAGGGAGAACTTTGACTGGCGTGTCTGTGGCACTAATGGCACCGTGTATGGACAAGGTCAGCCATAAAAAATGCTCTTTCAGAAAAGCAAGAACCTGTTCTGTAAAAAAAAAAAAAAAAAAAAAAAGGAGAGCATTTCCTGGGTCCCTGTAATGGAACCAATAGTTTGGGGGCTCAAACAAAGACAGACTGAGACTTAAAGTGAACTTGCCATCACCAATTTTTTTACATTAAAGTGGTTCTAAAGTCAGAAGGTCTTTTATTCTAATGCATTCTATGCATTAAGATAAAACACAGTCTGTGTGCAGCAGCCCCCCCCCCAATATTTATCTGAGCCCCATGTTGATCCAGCGATGTTGCAGGAGAGTCCCGGCTGGCCTTGACTCTGTGTCTTCATTGGTTGAGACAACAGTGGGGCACCATTGGCTCCCACTGCTGTCAATCAAAGTCAGTGAGCCAATGAGGAGAGAGAGGGTATGGGGTCGAGCCATAGCTCTGTGTCTGAATGGAGATACAGAGCAGCGGCTCGGCTCAGATTCCCCCATAGCAAGCTGCTTGCTGTGGGGTCACTCGGCAGGAGGTAGGGACCAGGAGCACAGACGAGGGACCTGAGAAGAGGAGGATCCAGGCTGCTCTGTGCAAAACCAGTGCACAGAGCAGGTAAGTATAACATGTTTGTTATTTTTAAACAAAAAAACCCCCAAGACTTTAATATCACTTTAAGTGTATTCTTGATAAGTTATGGGTTGGGCATATTTATTACTTCTCATAGAGATTACAGTACTCCCCTTGGCAATGCCTTAATCTGATTTTCTCTCCAAAAGGCAAAATCGGGCATCCCCCAGTGTCACTCTCTACTTCCTGAACTATGATGCTGGCTCGGAAATGACACATTCATGTTAATCCGAGAGCCTGTGTATTTCTTGACTGTGTTCACAAAAATCTGACACAGATGAGCCCCTGCTGCAGCCTCTCACCTTGTGAATAGGTACTGGGTTATCACATTGCAGTCTGATCACAGAGAGAGAGAGGAGACTAGGAAATGCTTATTCCTGCCTGTGGCAGACTGATGACATCATCTCAAAGTCACTGACTGAGATCAGGAAGGTTTTTTAATGATAAAGGGTGGATAAAATGACACTGTTGCTGTGTATTTGGACATGTCAGGAATTTATTCATGCAGACTACTGACAGGTCCAGTAGCAATGCTACTGACAGCTCCAGTTTAAGAAAATGCACTGTATAAGTATGTGTGCATGTGTTTATGTACATGACAGACATGACATCATCTCAATACTGCATTAAATTAATAATGTATAATCAATCAATATTACTGCCCATGAAACATAAGCATATGTATCATGAACAGATTGCCACAAAATAATATAGTGCCAAAAATGGAGGCCAAAAGAGAAAACAAAAAATGTTAATGAAATCAAAATATATATGACATATAGTGTGATGTCCAAACACTAAAATGACCAAACACCCGTGAACAGATGAATCAAATGCAAAATATTGGAAAAAGTCCATCAAATTATACATTTCATGGAGTCTTCCATGACGTGGGAAATCTTGTGTTCAATCCACCACCAATGATAAAAATCGCCGCTTACCAGAAACCCATGATCCCTCACTACAAAGGATCAGGGGAAGCCAGTACAGAGCTAGCCCTCCGGAGCTTAACAAGTGGACCCTGATTCAAGATTCATGGGTCATCATTAAACATCCAAAGATACCAAATGGAGCTATTGGAACTCAGATCCCATCGTATCTCCCCAGCTCATAAAGACTGACTGAGGTGCGGGAAGAATAGGGCGGGCTGGCGAGGCAGAGGACTGTCATCTGGACTAACCTCAGCATTGGCTTCGGCCTTCCTTTTGGAACTTTTCACCTGCTCCCTCACCCGCCCGCCCTATTTTTCCTGCATCCGAGTCACACTCGGGATTGCATTGCAGGATCCTGGCGCGGTATACTTACCTTGTCCCCAGGATCCTGCGATGCCCCCCCCTCCCCCCGTGTCTGCGGTCTCTGTCCTCCATCCAATGCCTCTGTGTGCCGGGCTCCGTTCCCTGCGAGCATTGCAACGCATGGGGGCGGAGCCTGGCGGCAAATTCAAAAAATAGAAAATTCATAACACATACAGTACACTGTTATCTTACAGATTACATTACTGTATTAAAATCATTTCACATCCCTTTTGTCCCTAGTGCTTTGTCCAGTGCCCTGCATGCAGTTTTCTATTATAAATACTGTTCTTTCTGCCTGGAAATTGGAGATTGTCCATAGCAACCAAAAAGTGTCCCTTTACGTCAAAAGTGGTTCTAGACCAGCTAGAAAACAGCGACAGTAAATTAGAACACTTGCAGAATTCAGTGATAGTGAAATTAATTTTATTATTATTATATTATTATTTTTTATAATTATTTATAGTTATTTATTATATTATCATTTATGATTTTGTGTTTCAAACTTTATCATACCCAGGATGTCTACTAGATTCTTGTTTGGACAGATTTAAATGTGTTATTGCTAAGAATTACAGGCCTACAATATAAAACGCCAAATTTCTATGCAAAACAATGTACCGCTTTGAGACACAAAAACCTGACATAATAATACCACCAGGGAGGTTAATAAGCTTTGTTCTCATAATGCAGTAGGACTCTCAATTTTTTTTATCACAACAAATATAACTTTTTCCTAACAGGAAGTTATTTTGCAAGAGACGCATCCTACTCCCACAACTACTCCGTGCCCACCTCTGCAGGAACACGAATCATGTTTGTAGCTCGTGTGCTGGTTGGTGACTTTGCTGTAGGAGATTCCAAGATGAGACGTCCACCTCAGAAACACAACAAGACCGAGAGTTATGACTCCTGCGTGGACAACATCCATGCTCCGTCCATCTTCGTGGTGTTCGAGAAATTCCAAATCTACCCAGAGTACATCTTGGAGTATGAGGAAGAGAAGAAGTCTTCCTGTGTCATTAGCTGAGAGGGAGCCGTAACTTCAACTGACTATCTAATTTCAAAGGAAAAACAGTCCAATGACAATCTTATCTCCATGGCCAATATTTTAGTTAGCCATCTCTGAGTTAACAGGATTTTCTGTTTTACTTTATGTCTTTGTCAATTCCATCTTGAACTTCAGATTATGTAAGCGTAAAAGGTTTTGGCTGCTAAGGTGTTCAGGTTTTCATGTTATTTTTCAGCTAAATGAGCCCCCGGTTTTTCTTTACGGCTTCTGGTGCTGGACCAATACATGAGCCTGACAGAATGACAGAACTGTTTAGAGCACCGCACTCTTTAAGCTTTTAAAGAGTTCTTACCATTGCTAGGTAGCAAAGTTACTCTATTCTTTTGGTTACTGGTCCGTTGAGCTCTCTCCATAGAGCATCGCTTGCTGCTGGACAAAAGAAGAAAATTGTGGCTGATTAAGTTGGCAATGTGATAGATGAGTTTCATGTGTATATAACTTCTTGTTATAACCCTTTTATACAGTGTATGCGGTTTGCTTCTATACTGTGAAAATATTTAATTTATTTTTTTGTGTGGTTCTGGATGGAGTCAAGAAGGGATATAACCTCAGGTTTTTCTTCTTCGCTTCTTGTGTGATCACTGGAAACCAAGAGGAGGTTTCTCGATACATCAGAACCTGCAAATACTTTATAATGAGAAAATATGGCTGCTCCCATGTACAAATATAAATGACTATTGATTCTTTTAAAAGAAAAACAAAAAAAACTATTAACTAGTGGAGGACATAAGTTCTGACCTAAAACAAAGTTCTATGGGTGTACTTTATATGCCCTGTTACTCTTCTGATGTGAGCTCTATTGCTCCATTAATTTAGAGCATCTCTTGCTGCTTGACAGACCTGGGTCAGATTAGGAAGGCAGCAGCCAAGGACTGAATGTGTCCTTGGTGTACAGTTTATGTTATATCCCCTTCATAATATGTTGGGAGTTCACTTCCATGCTGTCTTTATGAGAATGTGTGGGCAAAACACAGATTCACAAAAAAAAGAAGCAAGAAAGATATTAAGAACTAAGCGCTTGGCTTATATGGAATCACTAATTGTAGTGTAAACATTGACCAGGTATATACTAGGCAATAGCTTGGGAAGCAGGGGCTTGTCTATAGGAATCTTCTTTGATTGCCATGGACAGTTTACATTCTCATAATGCTAAGAAATATAAATATACGTATAGTGTGTTCAGCAGCACAGAACTCACTGAGACTCATTTGAGTCAGTGCTTAAATTTGCTAATGAAGGTCCCTTGCATTGGCGTGCGCATTAGTGTAGGTGAGCAGGGTGCAACTCTTTGCACCTGGTGTGCAGATTTCCTCCACCCTGCCACTGGAGCCGATGCATAGGCATGCGCACAGAGTGTATTGGGTGTGTCTGGGCACACTCTACTTACCCCGTGCGCATTAGTGTAGCTGAGCCAGGTGCCACTCAGCACCAGGTTTGCAGATTCCTCGCAACCTGCCACTGGAGCCAATGCTCTATAGAGTGGCTATTGTGGGTTATGTCAGGGCAGGTTGTAACAGGGGCGGGCTGTACAAAACCCCCCCCCCCGGCTGTGTTATTGTGAAGCAGGCTGAGCTCCGGTGTCTGCTCTCTCTTGCTCCTACCACTGTATAAGGGACACAGAGCACAGCATGCATGTCTGCTTCCTCCTCCCATCTCTCTCCCGGTAGCAGCAGAGCACCACGGTGCTCCTCCCTCCCTTCTGGATTATTCACTTCAAGGAATTAGGGTTAGTGCAGTCTGGAGGGATGGGGTTGCCATGAAAATAAATGGAACTGCAGACTGTAATGGCCAGGAGGAGGGGAGACAGAATTTTTTGTGAATAATTCCACAAGATACTAGAGGTAGTCTAAGGCCTTATTCACACTATCATGTAGCAGGAACGAGAGTTCCCACTGCACAATTTTGACAGCATGATTTTCACAGGATTCTGCATGTTGTATAGGGTAGCCCATTCACTTGAATGGGCTGCCTTTTGTACGTTCCTGCTCCTTTTGCGTGACAAGCTATGCGCAGTTTTTAAAGGAGTAGTTTGCCGCACGATCCTGCCACGTGACAATTACGGCAAAATCGTATCACGTTTCGGGCGCCATTAAAGGATAATGGCACCCAAACGCACGCCACGATTGTGATTGTACAAGATTCAAGATAGTTAACATTTACTCACTAACTCCAACCTTAGACTCCATTCACACTTTGCTATTAGGCACCAGGTGCTTTCAGCTACCTTTTAAGGGGTACCACATACATTAGGAAAGCATAATCACAGCTGCTGTTTAGGAGCTTTTATGAGCAGTTCCTCTCGAAAATTTCCTGTCTCCAAACACTGAGCTTAAAATATGCCTCTAAATGTCCCAATGTGCATGGACACATAGGATAACATTGAGTTGCTTCTACAGGCAGGAGAAAAAAAATACAAATCCCTTAGAAGCAAAGTTTTTTTAAGCACAGTGTGCATGGACCCGAACAATAAAAAAATACTAAGCAATCATTATTATAAGAGTGTGCGTATATATACATACATATATTGTATATATTGTATATACTGTGTATATATGTATGTATGTATATATATATATATATATATATGTATGTATATATATATATATATATATATATATATATATATATATATATATATATATACAAACACATACACACACACACCCGTGTGTTTGAGCTTTGGGATGCACATTTATGGTCCCTTTCAGCTCCTAAATAAAAGCATGGGGCTTTTCCTTTGTTTCTGGTGTTTCTGATCACACTATAGGTCTGTTCCACAGACAAATTTATAATTAAAAAAATGTCAAGAATTTGTTTTCCACTGGTTGGTTTCCTTTCCTGGTAACTTTATACTTTTGAAGCAAATTGATCAGCAAGTGCCTTCTTTTATCATGTGTATTCATCTAGCAGTGCAATACTGTGAATTATGAGACCTGTCAACCCGTAGGCAAAATTCCAGTTATAGGAGAAGTCCTATGGGCCAAGCTCCCTGCATATATCTCAGTGATGGCGAACCTTGGCACCCCAGATGTTTTGGAACTACATTTCTCATGACGCTCAACTACACTGCTGAGTGCATGAGCATCATGGGAGTAGTTCCAAAACATCTGGGGTGAGAGGTGCGCCATCACTGCCTAGGCACTCCAGTGAGATTTTCCTGACATAATTCTCATCTCTGCTGGTAGCCACCTGGGAGTATTGGGTGTTCCATCACATTTGGTGTGTTTCAGCTTCTCCTGATACATTCTCCATGCTAAATTAAAATACAATAGAGATAACGGTAGACCCACAAAATGTTTACAGAAGGGGTGCAAAAGTGTAGAGATTTCACAACAATATAACTAAGAGATAGATGTGACTGTCAATGGGTTTAAAGAGACTAGATCATACATTTCTATGTGCATTTAATATATTTTATGCATGTTATCTAACCGTAAAAGCCTTGCTTGTGTAGACATCAAAAAGCCCTGGGTGCCGCCATCTTGGATGTGATGTAAATAGCCCCTATGAAAATAAATACTACAATGACACATGCAATATAAAAAATAATGTTGCATATTAATGAAAGTTTGCATATGAAAAGTCCATCGTGTTGAGAATCCTTAAGATCACCATATGTATAAAAAATATAAAAAATGACAATACTGTCCAAAACTGAATAGACAAGTGTGGTGAACACAAATACTGCAATAATATTGAACTGGATAAGCAAGTGCGGTAAACACAGATTATGCAATAGTGATGAACTCCAAGTGGTATGATCGTGGGAACTTTTGAATATAATCCGATATGTGCTGATAAACACTTGTGCAAAACCACCACCCGTAAGACTGGAGGCTTACCAGAAAGATGGGACCCACAGAGCGTACGCTATATGGGTCAAACAGGCTTAAGTTGCTCACTGGCAATGGAGGTAAGACGCCAAGGGCTGATAGATGGTAAAAATCCTAGCGGTGCTATCTCAAAGGAGTCTTCTCCGTGTAGAAGCTCAGATAGTTTGGGTGTTAGCTGTCCTTCTAGTTTCCTCAAATTCTCTTCTTGTGCCTCCCACAGCTCCGTCCGTCCCCGGCTGGATGGCTCCCCTCCTCCTCCTTCTCCTGCACTCAGCTCGGTGCCAGCCTGCAGCCCGTGAGCTGATCCTCCGCAGACTACAACTCCCAGCAGGCACTGGACTTTTCATATGCAAACTTTCATTAATATGCAACATTATTTTTTATATTGCATGTGTCGTAGTATTTATTTTCATTGTTTATTTTCACCACTAAGCGCTACACTTGGTTTTATATGATTTATAGCAAAGGCTCTATTTGTTGTGTTAGCTGCTTACCTATAGAAATTTCTGGAGTAAGCGCATGGTCTATAAGGTTTTTTATGTAAATAGCCCCAGCAGTACTTAATGTAAAAAAAAAAATAGCCCCAGCAGACTCAGAGCTGTTACTCAAGTGACACTGTAGTATTCCCCCTCGAGTCTCCCCTAGCAGCTACATAAAAAGTAAGTCAGGAGGGTGAGGGGCAGAGGAACTGGGCCAACACAGGCAACAATTAGACACTCTCATAAGAGGAGAGGTCTATGATATGTCGGGGGGTGCTGTGCTAAGTAATTGACACTTCTTGGAATGGTCAGATTTTTTAGCAATTCAGAGGTGCATTGCAAATGAATTAAAAAAATGTTTATGGAAATGAAAAAACTACATTTAAAATACTTGATTTCTTTGTTATCTTTACTAGTTACATATCCCTTACTATGGTTGTATTGTCGCCATACAGGCCTCAGGCATTAAGAGGGCTGATCATTCTGAGCTATTGACCAGTGGTTGCTAACATTTCTATTTTTAAGGACAGTGGGGATGATTTACTAAAGAAGGAGTGGAGGCTGTTTACCTAGCAAAGGGAATTTTTACTTTACTTAGTGAATGAATTGCTGACATGATAATCGTCTAATCACATGTTTTTATATTTACCTTTTCATATCAAAGTGAACACAGCTTCATCTTACCTTTTCAGAAATTGAAAACACACTTTGCAAAGTGGCCATCTTCTATTCCTTTAATAAATTATCCTTGTTTTTTTTTTTTTTTTATCTAAACATTTGCACTTGTCACTTTCTATAATTCCACAGAAAAAAGGAAGCGTGATTTCACAGCAACCAATACGATTCTTCCTTAATTTACTTTAAATGTGCAGCATGGAAATTAGGTGGAAATCTTGTTGGCTGCTGCCAGCAACACAGAAGCCTTCCTGCACTCTTTGTAATACTGTTCTTTTAATTTTATCTGGCACTGCATTACCTCCATGATTGGAGGAAAGCCAAACAAATGAAATGTTATATTGTTTACTCAATAAAGACTTTTCCGTTCATTTTAAATTGTCTCCTAAATTCAAATTAATGGAGCATCTGATGGACAGTAACCTAAAATAATAACACTGCTTCACATGAAAGATTTCATACAGACATTATTAAATGCTGATCCAATAGCTTCAATACTTTTTCAGTTATTGACCCAAAACAGATTCTGATTTCAAGGACTTTAAACTGCTTTCAGATCAGTAGGTAATGTATCATTGTTTCAGGTATTTTTAATCCCTCGAAGAAATGTACCCCATTCACACAGCAATGCTGGCATAATGTGGAAGTGTGAAAAAATGCAACATGCAGCACTATGCAACACTACAAATAAAATTGAGCCGGCTCTGTGCTATCCTACCCAGTAAAACACTGCATTTTATGGTACAGGCTAGTGTGATCTTAGCCTAATGGTAAGTACACTTCTGTATTTCAAACCAGTCTGTGTTAAAATCAGTAATTCGAGGAGTCCATCCTTCCCAGTTTGCTGCAGTGTATGTAGCACATTGATATTAGCTCCTGCCCCGAAAATACGTTTTAGACCTCTCAAAGTTCCCAGGTATGCCAATTTCTTGTTATTAGAAACTGGGGTGAAATCTCCTTAATGGGCAGATTTCCTGATTGCTCAAAGGCATAGGTATGAATTATAATATAATAGAATCATTAAGGCTCCATTCATACTTGTACGACTCCAAAGTTGCGCCAACTTTGGAGTGCAACTTTAGTGCAACTGTGAAGCAACTTTGGATTGGTGCAACTTGGATACGACTTTGGCTTTGACTAGTGATAATGGACAACTGTAGCACACAAGTTGCACTGTGTAGCATTCAGGTACGACTTTTGTGCAACTTCTTAGGGTTAACATTGAAGTCCGACCAAAGTAGTGCATGAACTACTTTGAAGTTGCTGCAACTTTTAGTCAGTCGCACATATATGAATGGGTATCATTTGAAAAAAATGTACAAAGTGTGAATGGAGCCTTAAGGCTTACCCTATTATAGACTCAAATTCAATACTATATTGACATTTTCGTGCAGATTCTATTTTAAGCACAATCTGACATATTATTATCTGTACCAGGTGAGAAGGTACAGCGTTTTAGGGGGCGTGGTCAATATCGCCCGGTGACCACGCCCCCTAAAACGTCACAGTCCCAGCATGCCCAGGGACTGTGACATCATTAGGGGGCGGGGTCTCCGCCTATATAAGTCACAACGGAGCCCTCAGAGAGCAGTCCAGCCGGAGAGAGCGTCGTGTCAACATCTGGAGAAGAGGGAAGAAGCCAAGAAGCCCAGAAGCCCGGACCTCTGCTGGCAAGAGAGCTACCTGAAGACAGCAGAGGAGCCGGCCGAAGAACTGGAACACCGGGAGAAGAGAGCAGAGAAGAACCAACCGGACGCCGGGAGAGGAGGAACCGGAGGAACCCCCGAAGCCGGAGGAAGACCCCCCCGGAGCTGTTTAATAAATTATTTTAAAAACCTGTGTAGTTTGTTTTATTATTGACACTTTTTCCCTAGGTGAATGGGTAGGGGTACCATGTACCCCATACTCATTCACATAGGGTGGGGGGGCGGGATCTGGGGGCCCTCTTATTAAAGGGGGCTCCCGAATTCCGATAAGCCCGCAGACCCCGACAACCAACGGCCAGGGTTGTCGGGAAGAGGCCCTTGTCCTCATCAACATGGGGACAAGGTGCTTTGGGGTGGGGGGCCCCGCAGGGCGCCCCCCTCCCCCAAAGCATCCCCCCATGTTGAGGGCATGCGGCCTGGTACGGTTTAGGAGGGGGGGGGGGCGCTCGCTCGTCCCCACCCCCTTTCCTGACCGGCCGGGCTGCGTGCTCGGATTGGGGTCTGGTATGGATTTTAGGGGGGACACCACGCTATTTTTTCGGCATAGGGGGTTCCCCTTTATAATCCATACCAGACCTAAGGGCCTGGTATGCCCCGCGCTCACCGCAATAGGAAAATATGTTTTTCCTATTGCAGCGAGCGCGAGATGCAATACCCTGCCCTCGCGTCGTATCTGGTCCGTCGGACCAGCATACACACGAGCAGACTTTCCGTCGGACCAGCACACAGACGAGCGGACTTTCCGCCCGAAACTGAGTCCGGCGGATAAATTTAAAACAGGTTTCAAATCTTGGTCCGGCGGACTTTGGGGAAAAAGTCAGCCGGAAAAGTCCGCTGGCG
This sequence comes from Aquarana catesbeiana, assembly GCF_042186555.1. NCBI lineage: Eukaryota > Metazoa > Chordata > Amphibia > Anura > Ranidae > Aquarana > Aquarana catesbeiana. The sequence continues at coordinate 544,819,453 of NC_133326.1, forward strand.
CCTACACACGGGCGGATTGTCCGGCACACTCTGGTCCGACCGTGTGTACGCGGCATTATTGAAAAAGGCAGTTGGGATTTTTTCAAAAGACTGGAGTAAGCCCAAGGTCAAAAAGCCCTACCAGAGCCATACTTTCCCCAATTCCACAAGGATTATTGAATCTGCCTGGGTTCGATTCACAGAGGATTCAACAATTTCTATTTAAAATCAGACAAGCCTTAACTTAGCAGTGAACATCACTGAAGTATATAGGAGGTAAATCTTGTTCTGGCTATTTTTAGGGCTAATAGGCAAACTATTGTAAAAAAGAACAATATAACCAATATGTAAATATAACCAGTATGTAAACACCATACCTGTAGAATCCCCCTACAAACTAGAAATCACTATAGTAGACCCAGCTACTATATTGATCTTACCTAGTTTCTTGGGTCCATGCTGCCTGATTGGACAAGGGGGAGAGATGGGGCGGCAGTGGCGGCTGTTTTTTTTTTTTTTTGGGGGGGGGGCAAACAACCCTCCCCTCCCCGAGCGATCGGGGGCACCTCAACCCTACACCCCCACTGTTTGCCAGCCAGCGCTTACCCCATCTAGGCGGGTAGCGGGCAGCGTCTTCATGTGCTCTCCTCCATGGCAGCTTCCAGCGTGCGGCTCCTCCCCTCCTCCTTGGCATCCAATAGGATCGCCTGTCCTTTCAGCCAACTGGGTTACGGGTGTCAAAATACAGTTCCTGATTGGCCGGGGGGAGGATCAGTGTTTCAATAGCGAATTTTCATTCACTGTTGTAACACTCCTGGGTTGGCTCACAACGCAGTGCTGTGTCCCCCGAGCCCACTCTATTTTGAAGCCTATTAGAGCCTCTGGCTCTAATTAGTGCTTCAAAAAAACACCAACGCTGCATTGGATTCCATACACCCGGCATCCTGAAAGGGGCCGAATGCATGGATAGGGGAGACGGTGATGGACAGGGGATGCTGGGCGGTGATGTTACATTCTCCACCACATCCATTCTCTGAATGGAGCTCATTCCCATTGGCTGACCTCCTGTGTATACAATGCAGTACCCAAATTACATTTTTATCATTATTTTCCTAGAAAAATAGAGCTTTGTTTTGGTGATATTTAATCACAACTGGGTTTTTTATTTTTTGCTATATAAACAAAACAAAAAATTTTGAAGAACATTTTTTTCCTAGTTTCTGTTGTAACATTTTGCAAATAAGTATTTTTTTATTTTTTCATAAATGTAGGCAATACTGTATTCTGCTACATTTCTTTGGTAAAAATAACCCAAATCAATGTATAATATTTAGTCTGTGTGAAAGTTTACAAACCATGATATATAGATTTGAAAATTGATCAATCCTGATGTACTGACTGTCTATCTAATTTCTTACAGTACAAACACAGTGCAAATTCTTCGAACACCGAACAATATGCGGTGTTCGGGCAAATTCGAAAGTTGCCGGAACACCGTTAAAGTCTATGGGACATTAACATGAAAAATCAAAAGTGTTCATTTTAAAGGCTTATATGCAAGTTATTGTCATAAAAAGTGTTTGGGGACAAGATGTCCTGCCCCAGGTGACATGTATGAATGAAAAAGTTTTTTTTTTAAACGGCTGTTTTTTCGGGAGCAGTGATTTTTTTAATGCTTAAAGTGAAACAATAAAAATGAAATATTCCTTTAAATATTGTGCCTGGGGGGTGTCTATAGTATGCCTGTAAAGTGGCGCATTTTTCCCGTGTTTAGAATAGTACCACAGCAAAATGACATTTCTAAAGGAAAAATTGTCATTTAAAACTGATCGCGGCTGTAATTGTCGAATTGTTGAATTGTCGGGTCTTGGCAATATAGATAAAACTCATTGAAAATAAGAGCATGGGATCCCCCCTAGTCCATTACCATGCCCTTTGGGTCTGGTATGAATATTAAGGGAAACCCCAAACCAAAATTAAAAAAAAAATTGCGTGGGGGGCCCCCCTAAAATCCATACCAGGCCCTTCGGGTCCGATATGAAAATTAAGGGGAACCCTACGCCAAATTTTTTAAAAAATGACGTAGGGGTCCCCCCAAAATCCATACCAGCCCTTATCCGAGCACGCAACCTGGCAGGCCGCAGGAAAAGAGGGAGTGATGACAGAGTGCCCCTCCTGAACCATACCAGGCCACATGCCCTCAACATGGGGAGGGTGCTTTGGGTAGCCCCCCAAAGCACCTTGTCCCCATGTTGATGGGGACAAGGGCCTCATACCCACAACCTTTGCCCAGTGGTTGTGGGGGTCTGCGGGTGGGGGGCTTATCGGAATCTGGAAGCCCCCTTTAACAAGGGGACCCCCAGATCCCGGCCTCCCCCCGTGTGACATGGTAATGGGGTACAAATGTACCCCTACCATTTTACAAAAAAAGTGTCAAAATGTTAAAAACGACAAGACACAGCTTGGGGACAAGTCCTTTATTAAAAAATAAAAATGTCCCATGATGTCCATTCATCTTCTTCTATCTCACCCCCTCTGACGCCACAGGGAAGCCATAGGGAAGTTCCCGTGACATCAAAGGGGGCGGGGTCACCCGGGTACGTCACTGGGTGGCCCCGCCCCCAGTTATAAAAGAACTGTCAAAGGTGAAGAAGCGTCACACGGCGGGAGCCTCCCATGGAGGCGGGTCAGTTGCGGGGTTTTTTCTTTTTCGTTCCGTCGCGGCGAGATAGTAGAAGGTGAATGGACATCGTGGGACATTTTTATTTTTTAATAAAGGACTTGTCCCCAAGCTGTGTCTTGTCATTTTTAACATTTTGACACTTTTTTGTGAAATGGTAGGGGTACATTTGTACCCCGTTACCATTTCACACGGGGGGAGGCCAGGATCTGGGGGTCCCCTTGTTAAAGGGGGCTTCCAGATTCCGATAAGCCCCCCACCCGCAGACCCCCACAACCACCGGGCAGGGGTTGTGGGGATGAGGCCCTTGTCCCCATCAACATGGGGACAAGGTGCTTTGGGGGGCTATCCCAAAGCACCCTCCCCATGTTGAGGGCATGTGGCCTGGTATGGTTCAGGAAGGGGGGGGCTCTTTCGTCACCCCTCTTTTCCTGCAGCCTGCCAGGTTGTGTGCTCGGATAAGGGTCTGGTATGGATTTTGGGGGGCCCTACGCCATTTTTTTAAAATTTGGCACAGGGTTCCCCTTAATTTCCATATCAGACCCAAAGGGCCTGGTATGGATTTTAGGCGGACCCCCACACAATTTTTTTTTTTAATTTTGGTTCGGTGTTCCCTTTAATATTCATACCAGACCCAAAGGGCCTGGTAATGTACTGGGGGGGGGATCCCATGCTGATTTTTCGATGATTTTTAACTATATTGGCGAGACCCGACAATTCATTACAGAAGCGATCAGTTTTCAATGACAATTTTTCCTTTAGAAATGTCATTTTGCTCTGGTACTGTTCCAAACATGGGGAAAATGCGCCACTTTGCAGGCATGCTATAGACACCCCCCAGGCACAATATTTAAAGGAATATTTCATTTTTATTGTTTCACTTTAAGCATTAAAAAAATCACTGCTCCCGAAAAAAAAACGGCTGTTTTAAAAAAAAATTTTTGCATTGATACATGTCCCCTGGGGCAGGCCCCGGGTCCCCAAACACTTTTTATGACAATAACTTGCATATAAGCCTTTAAAATGAGCACTTTTGATTATTCATGTTCGTGTCTCATAGACTTTAACGGTGTTCGTGTGTTCTGCCAAATTCTGCGAACCGAACAGGAGGGTGTTCGGCTCATCCCTAGTGGGGGTCAGGGACACTGTAACTGGTCTGGCAGTGATTGGGGACAATATGACTTGTGTGGTGGTGATTAGGGACGCTGAATAAAAAGTATCTTTTTCTTTGTTTACGCGTTTTGTTTTTTTTTTTACTTTTATTTTTTTTTTTTTACATACTATCACCAGAGCAGTGCAGTGTTACCACTGTAGTGCTCTAGGGAAGTAATTAGGATTTTTTTAAAACTATGATTGCTTCTTACAGTGATGATTACTGTAATTAGCAATCGGTAAGCCTATTCAAAGGTTTAATTTATGAAACCTTGTTTACTACTGTGATGCTATGATTGGCAACAGCTATCTCATGGTATAAAGCTGCTGTGATTGACCCTGGAACCATGCATGTTGTGGAAATGTTATGAAGATGTATTTTAATATGTATTGTCATAGTGTCTCCCAGTGTTAGTTCTCCCGCAACCCGCTCTAAAGAGCTGGCCGGGGCAGACTGGCGCTGGTTTAGATCCGTTTGATAGTGAAAAGCTCCTTGGGGATGTAGAGAAGTGTTTGCAGAGTGGGGATATGTCCGCCAGCTAAGGGCCCCTGCTCATCTGGGGGGGGGGGGGTGTTCGCACTGCAGAGACATTATCGGTTTAGCAGATGTGCGCTCATGTCACCCCTGTATGCTTGATCAACATATTTGGGGTGACGTGGCGTACACCTGCAGATAATCTCCCATCGACACTGGAGAGTAGTCATTATTTATTGGTTGTTGTATAAACTCATCCTGTTGGAAGGATTTCCTGTGTTGACATTCATATCCTGTGAGGTCATTTCCCATGGAGGAAGCGATTGGCTGTTGGTGCCAGGACATCCTGTTGGTCATTGCTTTTGTTGTCTTTGAATAAAAGAGCCAGTGTGGTGCTCAGTGGAGGGCAGTCGTGCTGAGATGAGGACATAACATGGTGATTATGTCTGTTTATTGGGGAAGTGCGGGAGACATGGGTTATTTAAAGATGTATTATACTGAAAAGCTGAAAGGGCGCATATTAGCGCAGGTGAGATTGATTACGTAGATGTGGGGGAGAGGTGGAGGAGGAGGGGATGAGGAGGCTGGAGGCGAGAGGCGGGAGATGGGCTCTGCCACCCCCCCCCCCTTAGGGTTTTATTAATTATTTATTTTCTTTTGGGTTTTTGTTTTTGTTTGTTTTTTTTGTTTTGTGTGTTTTTTTTGGGGGGGGTGGGGGGGTTTGTAAATATAGAGGTAAGAGAGAGTTAGGAAAATATAGATAGAACCCCCCAGGACGGAGTTGGAGATATACTTTGATTAAGGACGGGAGAGGATCTCTGCCTTAATGCGTTTGGGGGATGGTAATGAGGTTTTGACTTTGTTGTAATTAGAGAGCATGGTCTTGGCTTTAGAAGAAAATGAATTAATTTGTATATTAGATTATCATATAGACATGCATAATATGTTATATTTGATGTTGGTAAAGTGTATGCCTTTCTTCCTCTTAAACTAGTAATGAAAATATTAAATATGAAAAAAAAAGAAGAGAAGGGAAGAAATTGATTGCGTATACCGTATAGTGAAATCTCCCCGTCAATGTAGCCACCTCCTTTACTGACATCATCTTGTACAATGCAGGACCAGCAACTATTGGTCCTACATTGTTTGTGATGACCTGTGTGCATGCCCACATTCTAGTAAGGGACAATAGAGGATTGCAACACTGGCTGTTGCATAACCATGGAGTAAAAACATTTACCTCTTTTAGATGATCCCCTTAAAAAAAATTGCAGAAACCTTTCATCAGCTGGGCGAGCACGTGCTATGATTTTTTTACCTTACAGCATTTTGCTTTAAAACCTAAGGCCTCATGTACACTTCTGCTGGTAAACGGACATTTAGGAGCAGTTGGGCAGTTTTTTCAGCTGCCCCTAAACTCTCCTCTATGTTATCTTATCAGTACATGTACACAGGGTCGTTTATAGTCGTTTCTAGGCAGTTGAGTTCAGAAGCCTTATTTGGAACGCAAAAAAATGGGTTCAGACGGATGTTCAGAGGCATTTGAAATGCCAAAGGCCTATAACAGCTTGTAAACGCTGCTAAACGCAGTAATTTGCGTTTATTAGCATTTCGTTTACAGTCGTTTTTCATTTTAACAAAAAAAAAGTTTTTTATTTTTTACAAACGCTTCTAGATGCAAACGCATGTAAAAGCAGCTAAACAGACGTTTTTAAGATGCCGTTTCCTAGCTGTCTAGTTAAATTGTTCAGGAGAGGTTAAACAATGTCCAGTGTACATGAAGCCTAAGTGCAGCCAAAATCACAAACATAAAAATTATCACAAGGGACATAACTTACAGTCGGTATGATGTGTCCCTTGCATGGGCGTAGCATAAAGGGTTGCAGGGGTCACAATTGCAACCCCGCCCCTAGCTCCAGGGGGCCCCTGCAGCCTCCCTGTCATATTATCATATCCTCCACAAAGTCCAGCTCCGATCTGCCCTAGGGCCCCACAGCCACGTTCCAATACTGGGCTTCCACTTTGCCTTCCACAGTCCACACCCCTCTGTTCTCATTGGCTGGGGAGAAGCTGTGAGCCATTTCCTGAATGTAGAGGAGCAAGGGGTGAGAACAGCCCAGGATGAGGAAGTGTCTGTGATGTGTGCTGGCAACATGGAATGGTAACCAAGCTCAGCGAATTAAGAGGAGAATAGTGCCGTCCTGTAGCCACGATGGGACGGATGTTACTGGTGAGTAGGGATGAGCTTCGTGTTCGAGTCGAACCCATGTTCGACTCGAACATCGGCTGTTCGGTCGTTCGTCGAATTCTGAACGTTATGGGCCGTTCGCGGCAAATTCGTGTGACGCGTTACGGCCCATAATTCACTGCGGCATTGCAATGCATTGATGGCTGATGATTGGCCAAGCATGCACTATGACCCGCATGTTTGGCCAATCACAGCGTCGGCCCTGTGTAGTGTGTTCCGGCGTGCTTAGATAGAGAGAGAGAGACAGTGTCATTTCATTTGAGTTAGCTAGGTTAGGCAGGACAGTCAGTGAGTTAGCTGCACTTACAGTGTATTGTGTATATATATGCATCCCAGGTGTTGCATATATATATATATATATATATATATATATATATATATATATATACACTGTATTCAGTTTAGTTAGATCCATTCCTGTTATCTTCCTACTGACAGGCAGGCTTGTCTTGTTATAGTATTTACAGCTACCTGAAGAAAATTGCTGGTGTTCTTTTGATCCTATTAGTACCACAGTCAGGCAGCTAGACTATTTACAGTTAGTGTAGTGCGTCCTGCTCACAGTGTTCAGCTAAAACTACAAGTTAGTGTAGTGAGACCTCTGCACCGTGTTCATCTAAAGCTACAAGTTAGTGTAGTGCGTCCTGCTCACAGTGTTCAGCTGAAACTACAAGTTAGTGTAAGGAGACCTCTGCACAGTGTTCATCTAAAGCTACAAGTTAGTGTAGTGCGTCCTGCTCACAGCGTTCAGCTAAAACTACAAGTTAGTGTAGTGAGACCTCTGCACAGTGTTCATCTAAAGCTATAAGTTAGTGTAGTGCGTCCTGCTCACAGTGTTCAGCTAAAACTACAAGTTAGTGTAGTGAGACCTCTGCACCATGTTCATCTAAAGCTACAAGTTAGTAGTGTAGTGCCTCCTGCTCACAGTGTTCAGCTAAAACTACAAGTTAGTGTAGTGAGACCTCTGCACCGTGTTCATCTAAAGCTACAAGTTAGTGTAGTGCGTCCTGCTCACAGTGTTCAGCTAAAACTACAAGTTAGTGTAGTGAGACCTCTGCACCGTGTTCATCTAAAGCTACAAGTTAGTGTAGTGCGTCCTGCTCACAGTGTTCAGCTAAAACTACAAGTTAGTGTAAGGAGACCTCTGCACAATGTTCATCTAAAGCTACAAGTTAGTGTAGTGCGTCCTGCTCACAGTGTTCAGCTAAAACTACAAGTTAGTGTAGTGAGACCTCTGCACAGTGTTCATCTAAAGCTACAAGTTAGTGTAGTGCGTCCTGCTCACAGTGTTCAGCTAATACTACAAGTTAGTGTAGTGAGACCTCTGCACCGTGTTCATCTAAAGCTACAAGTTAGTGTAGTGCGTCCTGCTCACAGTGTTCAGCTAAAACTACAAGTTAGTGTAGTGAGACCACAGCACCGTGTTCATCTAAAGCTACAAGTTAGTGTAGTGCGTCCTGCTCACAGTGTTCAGCTGAAACTACAAGTTAGTGTAGTGAGACCTCTGCACCGTGTTCATCTAGAGCTACAAGTTAGTGTAGTGCGTCCTGCTCACAGTGTTCAGCTAAAACTACAAGTTAGTGTAGTGAGACCTCTGCACAGTGTTCATCTAAAGCTACAAGTTAGTGTAGTGTGTCCTGCTCACAGTGTTCAGCTAAAAGTACAAGTTAGTGTAGTGGGACCTCTGCACAGTGTTCATCTAAAGCTACAAGTTAGTGTAGTGCGTCCTGCTCACAGTGTTCAGCTAAAACTACAAGTTAGTGTGGTGCGTCCTCCTCATAGTGTTCAGCTAAACCTACAAGTTATTTTTTTGCGAGCTCTGCACAGTGTTCAGCTAAAGCTACCTGTAGAAGGTTGGTGGTGTTTTCCTGATCCTATCACTACCGCAGGCAGCTAAATAGGCTGCAAGTTATTTTTTTGCGAGCTCTGCACAGTGTTCACCTAAAGCTGCCTGTAGAAGGTTGGTGGTGTTCTCATACTACAGGCAGGCAGTTGATTTTGCTAGCTGCAGTATCAGTGCATATATATATATCTATTTATATATATATATATATATATATATATATATATATATATATATCCCAGCTTAGTGCAGCTACAGGCCATTAGTATGTCTGGAAGGCCAACAAGGAGAGGCAGACAGTCACAAACCAATAAAAGAGGGCAAGCAGGCTCTGTGTCTAGTGCTGGTCGTGGAGACGGTGCATCCTCATCAGCACGTGGCCGTGGGACATGCTTGGCCTTTTTTTCGGCAGCTGTCCGTGTTGAGCCGCAACATGCGGAAGACTTGGTCGAGTGGATGACCAAGCCGTCCTCATCCTCCTCATCCTCGCTCACCCATGCTCAGGGTACTTTGTCTGGCAAAGCAGCGGCCTCTTCCCTCGGCTCAATGTCATCAGTGACTCCTTCCCTAGCCCCACCATGTCCTCCTGAGGAGTCCCTCGAACTGTTTGACCACAGTGTTGGGTACATGCTCCAGGAGGATGCCCAGCGTTTGGAAGGCTCTGATGATGATACTGAGCTAGATGAAGGCAGTAACGTGAGCACGGGCAGAGGAGGTGCCCAAGAAGGACAGCAATCTGGCAGTCATGCTCCCCCTGCTGCAGCATACTGCCAGGTTTGCTCCAGTGATGAGGAGGGAGAGGATGATGAGGTCACTGACTCAACGTGGGTGCCTGATAGGAGAGAGGAGGAGGAGGAGGCGGCACATCACCAACGAGCCAGGATGCCCTCCAGGGGCCAGCCTAAGGGCAGCACACTGACTGCATCACACCCCAAAGCTCCACATGTGCAGGGCGCTGCCGTCTCTGCGCTTTATTCAAAAAGTTCTTTGGTGCGGGCCTTTTTTGAGACGAGTGCATCAGATCGCACTATTTCGCTGCTATTTGCAACATATGTCTCAAGCATATCTCGCGTGGCCAAAACATCTCCCGCTTGGGTACCACATGCTTGACCAGACATATGTTGACCTGCCATGCAGTTCGTTGGCAAGCATATCTAAAAGACCCACACCAAAGAACAAAGAGGACCTCTCCTTGCTCCTCATCAGCTGAGATCTCCAACCCCACTATACCTTCAGTCCTCTCTGAGACCTGCACTGAGAGGAATGAAGGTGTAGAATTAGGTGTGTCACAGCCAAGTACTTGTGAGCAATCTGCTTTCGGTACACCGACGTCAGATTGTACCAGGCAAATTTCCCTGCCCCAGCTGCTGCACCGCCGAAAGAAGTTTGCTCCCAGCCATCCACATGCCCAGCGGTTGAATGCTAGCTTGGCAAAATTGCTAGCACTTCAACTGCTGCCTTTTCAGTTGGTAGACTCTGCCTCTTTCCGTGAGTTTGTGGAATGTGCGGTTCCTCAGTGGCAGGTACCCAAACGCCACTTTTTCTCACGGAAGGCGATTCCGGCTCTCTACCGGCATGTGGAAGGCAATGTCCATGCCTTGCTGGACAGGGCGGTCAGTGGTAAGGTAAATATTACCGCTGACTCATGGTCCAGCAGGCATGGACAGGGACGTTACCTAAGTTTCACGGCGCATTGGGTGACTCTGCTGGCAGCTGGGAAGGATGCAGGATAAGGTGCAGTAGTGTTGGAGGTTGTTCCGCCACCATGCCTCCAAAATGCCACTACTAATGATTGTGACACACCTCTCTCCTCCACCCCCTCCTCTTCTTCTTCCTCCATAGCCTCTTCGGCTGCACACGCAGCAGAGGGCCATCAATGAGTACCTGTGCGACTATGGCACCAGGACAGGGTCAGGGGAGCTTGTTTTTTTTTCCCCACGCCAGTGGGCCATGATCAGGGATGCATGCACTGTCCTGTCACCATTTGAGGAGGCCATGAGGATGGTGAGCAGTGACAGTGCATGCATCAGTGACACTGTCCCCCTTGCCCACCTGTTGGAGCACACGCTGCGTGGAATAATGGACAGGGCACTTGAGGCAGAACAGAGGCAGGAAGAGGAGGACTTCCTTAGCTCTTTAGGCCCTCTTTATCCAGACAGTGTTCCTGCGTGCCCGCCGATCACACAGGAAGAGGAGGAGGAGGAGGAAGATTGTGTCAGTATGGAGGTGGAGCCTGGCACTCAGCATCAGCAGCAGTCTTTAAGGGATCAGTCCCAAGAAACACATGGACTTGTACGTGGCTGGGAGGAGGTGGCTGCGGACCATGTCGTCCTTAGTGACCCAGAGGACTCCGGACCGAATGCCTCAGCAAACCTACGCTGCATGGCCTCCCTGATCCTGCAAAGCCTGCGTAAGGATCCTCGTATTCATGGTATCAAGGAGAAGGACCAATACTGGCTGGCAACCCTCCTTGATCCATGTTACAAGGGTAAGGTTGCGGACCTTATCTTGCCATCGCAGAGGGAGCAGAGGATGAAACATCTTCGGGAGGCCTTGCAGAAAGGTCTGTGCAACGCGTTCCCAGAGACTGGGAGGTTACAAACTCCTGTTTCTGGACAACGTGTTGCTGAGGCTTCGGTCAGTCAAAGAAGGAGCGGTGGAGAAGGTGGGCGTCTGACCGATGCATTCAGGCAATTTTTTGGTCCGCAGCCCCAAGGTATGATCGGTTCCAGCAACCATCGCCAGTGTCTGTTTTACATGGTGCAGGAATACCTAGGGGCAAGATCTGACTTGGACACCTTTCCCACCGAAAATCCTCTGGGTTACTGGGTCTTGAGGATGGATCACTGGCCAGAGCTTGCACAGTATGCAATTGAGCTACTGGCCTGTCCTGCATCCAGCGTTCTTTCGGAACGCACATTCAGTGCTGCTGGAGGCTTTGTACCCGATCACAGGGTGCGTCTGTCCACTGACTCGGTCGATCGACTGACCTTCATAAAAATGAATCAGTCTTGGATCACCACCAGCTACCAAGCACCTGATGCTGATGTAACCGAATATTTTTTTTTTGAAATCTCAGATCCCTTCAAAGACTGCCTATGCTGATGCTGAGTGACTATCCTGAGTAATTATCCTCTTCCTCCTCAATGATCACGTTGATAGCTTGTAAGAACATTTTTGGTTCTGGGCGCCACCACCAGTGCCTAAGGTCCAATTTTTCAGCCCCTGTTTAACAGGGGCGTGTAATTACAATTTTTTATGCAATACTTTGCAGCAGGGCTCGTTCCTGCGTTCCAACTAGAGTATCTGTGAGGGGTTGCAGTGTTGTGGCACCAGCACCAGTGCCTAAGGCCTAATTTTTCAGCCCCTGTTCAACAGGGGCATGTAATTACAATTCTTGATCTAATATTTCACAGCAGGGCCCATTTCTGCGCCCACCAAGAGCGAGTGAGGACTTACAGTGTTGTGGCACCACCATCACCACCAAAGGCCCAATTTTTCTGCCCTTGTTCAACAGGGGCATGTAATTACAATTCTTGATCTAATATTTCACAGCAGGGCCCGTTTCTGCGCCCACCAAGAGCGAGTGAGGACTTACAGTGTTGTGGCACCAGTACCACCACCACCACCAAAGGCCCAATTTTTCTGCCCCTGTTCTACAGGGGCATGTAATTACAATTATTGATCTAATATTTGACAGCAGGGCCCTGTGAGGGCTTACAGTGTTGTGGCCACAACAACACCTAAGGCCCAAATTTCTGCTGAGTATATAGGGCAGGCCCCTACTTTCAAACATCTAACTTACAAACGACTCCTACTTGCAAACGGAAGGAGACAACAGGAAGTGAGATGAAATCTACCCCTAGGAAATTCTCTCCTGTAAGAGTTAATATGGGAAAAACTTTTCTCCTTTCCACTGATGCTTTATAACCAATCCTTGTTTCACAAAAAAACCCAAATTTTCAAAAAACATTTCTCATTGGGAGGTGAAATCTTCTGAAGAGGAGCACAGACAGCAAAACAAATGTCACAGGGGTCAAAACCCTTCCCTATGTTTTCCAAAAAGCTTAAAATAGATTTTTTGGCTGGAGCTAAACACGTTAAAAATGTACCAGTTCAAAATTACAAACAGATTCTACTTAACAACAAACCTACAGTCCCTGTCTTGTTTGCACCGCCTGTATACTGCTGTTCAGACTACAGAGCCTGTATACTGCTGTTTCCTTTTTTAATTTGGGTGCGGGGTTCCCCTTAATATCCATACAAGACCCAAAGGGCCTGGTAATGGACTGGGGGGTACCCATGCCGTTTGTCTCACTGATTTTCATCCATATTGCCAGGACCCGACATTACATTAAAGCCGCAAGCAGTTTTAAATGACTTTTATTCCTTTAAAAATGACATTTTGTGCAGGGACTGTTCTAAGCATGGGAAACACGTGCCACTTTACAGGCATACTATAGACACCCCCCAGGTACGATATTTAAAGGAATATTTCACTTTTTTTTTTCACTTTAAGCATCATTAAAATCACTGCTCCCGAAAACGTTTTTGTTTGCATTGATACATGTCCCCTGGGACAGGATCCGGGTCCCCAAACCCTTTTTAGGACAATACCATTCAAATTAGCCTTTAAAATGAGCACTTTTGATTTTGAACGTTCGAGTCCCATAGACGTCAATGGGGTTCTAACGTTCGTGCAAATTTTCGGTCCGTTCGCAGGTTCTGGTGCAAACCGAACCGGGGGGTGTTCGGCTCATCCCTACTGGTGAGGTAAAACACCGCTCAATGTCTCCTAGTCACTAGCTGGGATTCTTTGTACCCCCCACCTGGAGATGTCTGCTTACCCCACTTTCCTGGCAACTGGGGAAAAGATACACACCTCTGGGAGGTGACCTTCCCCCAACACCTGCCAACACTGACAAAGAAACCTTCAGAAATTTCTAAAACAAATCCCTTAAAACCTCCCGAGGGGCTGCAGGCTCCAGATTTTGTGTCACGTGGCTTTGCGCCCCCCCCCCAGATCTAAGCTGTGCCCCCCAAAGCCCCCTGACCACCCCCTCCACCCTGGATGCTATGCACCTTTCCCATTACGGCAGCCTATACTGCTCCTGCTCCGCAGGGCTGAAATGACATTCCTTTACAACACAGCCAGTCAGCCATGATCTGCACAGGGTGTATCTGCCTACTACAACTACACTGCCATTCCGACCAGAGAATTTTACAGGTCAGGACGGCAACATAAAAGCCACATACACCCTGTGAGGACTGACAGACTGTGTGTAAAGGAATGTGATTCTAGTCCTGTGTAGTGTGTGTGTGTGTGTGTGTGTGTGTGTGGGGGAGCTGTTAACAGTGCTGGGATAGGAAAGGAGCTCTGCCAAGTGACCTGCTAGGGGTGATCCCTGTCCTCTGATTCTCCAGCAGTGATCCCTGTCCTCTGATGTAAGGAGGAACTCTGGGAACGCAAAACTCTTAAGCCACTTTGAGTATCTTGGCGTGTGGTGGGTGTATCTGCATGCACGGTGGAAGTGTTGGGTGGTAGTGGGGGGGGGGGGCCAATGTCAACTTTTGCATCGGGGCCCACAAGCTTCAAGCTATGCCTCTGGTCCCTTGTGCTGATTCCTTTTCTGCTAGTATAAATGTGTATCATACAATGCAGCTTTACTTCTGCATTAGCTTTTAGGTATTAACCATATTAATGTAAGCTCTATCAAGGAACACTACACGGGACATTTTTACAACCTCTCCTGAACGATTTAACTTGACAGAGAGTAATGCCGCGTACACACGAGCGGACTTTCTATCCTACTTGGTCCGGCACACTTTCCGACGGACTTTGTCCGCCAGGTGCGCCGGACTTTAAAACGAACGGACTTGCCCACACACGCCGGGATTTTCCGGCGGGCTAAGTCCGCCCGTCTTTCCGACGGACTTTCGCCGGAGTTCCGGCGGACTTTCAGAATGAACGGACTTGCCCACACACGGACAAGTCCGTTCATTTTGAACGTGACTCAGGTGCGACGGGACTAGAAAAGGATGTCAATCTTGCCGCTTTTATCGGCTAGATTGACACCTTGCGAGCCCCGTCGCGGGGCATACCAGGCCCTTAGGTCTGGTATGGATTATAAAGGGGAACCCCGCTACGCCGAAAAAACGGCGTGGGGTCCCCCTAAAATCCATACCAGACCCCGATCCGAGCACGCAGCCTGGCCGGTCAGGAAAGGGGGTGGGGACGAGCGAGCGCCCCCCCCCCTCCTGAACCGTACCAGGCCGCATGCCCTCAACATGGGGGGTGGGTGCTTTGGGGGAGGGGGGCGCCCTGCGCCCCCCCCCCCAAAGCACCTTGTCCCCATGTTGATGAGGACAAGGGCCTCTTCCCGACAACCCTGGCCGTTGGTTGTCGGGGTCTGCGGGCGGGGGCTTATCGGAATCTGGGAGCCCCCTTTAATAAGGGGGCCCCCAGATCCCGGCCCCCCACCCTATGTAAATGAGTATGGGGTACATGGTACCCCTACCCATTTACCTAGGAAAAAAGTGTAAGTAATAAAACACACTACACAGGTTTTTAAAATATTTTATTAAACAGCTCCGGGGGGGGGATCTTCCTCCGGCTTCGGGGGTCTTCTTCCGGCTTCGGGGGTCCCTCCGCTTCATCTTCTCCCGGCGTCCGGTTGGTTCTTCTCCGCTCTCCGGCCTCTTCTCCAGGTGTCGCAGGTCTTCGGCCGGCCCCTCCGCTCTCTTCATGTAGCTCTATTGCGAGCGGAGGTCCGGACTTCTGGGCTTCTTGGCTTCTTGGCTTCTTGGCTTGGCTTGGCTTCTCTTCTCTTCCCCCAGATGTTGACACGACGCTCTCTCCGGCTGGACTGGTTTCTGAGGGCTGCGTTGTGACTTATATAGGCGGAGACCCCGCCCCCATATGATGTCACAGTCCCTGGGCATGCTGGGACTGTGACGTTTTAGCCGCGTTTTTGCCGCGTTTACATGTCGCGTTTAGCGTTTAGAAGCGTTTTTTTAAGAAAATTTTTTTACCGTTTTTTTCAAAATAGCCAAAAATGAAAAACGCCTGTAAACGAAACGCGGCTAAACGCGAGTTACCATTTGGTGCTTGAAATGCCTCTAAACTCAGCTTCTGAGTTCCTAGACTACAAAAGAAATACAGACAGGTGATACAGAAGATACAGTTGTGTAAAACCAAAGTAGTGTAAAGTAGTGGTTAAGTAGAATAAAACTGGGCAAAAAGGCAAATTTAACTACTTTATCTCCAGAAGGTTTTACCCTCTTCATGACCAGGGCATTTTTTGCTATTCAGCACTGTGCTGCTTTAACTAGCAATTAGGTGGTCATGCAATACTGTCTGCAAATTAAATTGATATATTTTTTTTTTCACACAAATAGTTTTTTTTTTGGTGGCATTTGATCACCACCAAGTTTTTTTTTTATTTTTTATTATATAAACGAAAAAAGACTGAAAATTTTAAAAAACAACCCCCCTCCCCTCCTGATATTTGCTACTTTGTTATAAAACATATCCAATAAAGGAAATACAAAAACAAAATTTCTTCATAAATTTAGGCCAAAATGTATTCTGCTACATGTTTTTAGAAAACAAAAACAAAACAATAAGTGTATATTAATTGGTTTGTGTGAAACTTATGACGTCTACAAACTATGGTATACTGTATATACTGGAACTTATGCAGCTATAGATGCTATACTGTAATGGCGGTGATCAGCTACTTAAAGTGTGACTGTGATAGGGTGGCGGACAATATGGCACTAACAGACACTGGCTGGGAGGGCCACTAACTGACACTGACGTTGCTAATGACACAAGTGCAATGATCAGTGATAATACTGTACACTGACACGGTACTAATTACACTGGTTGGGAAGGGGTTAACATAAAGGGGCAATCAAGGGGTTAACTGTGTGCCCTAAAAAGTGTAATGTGTTTAATATGTGCTGATTTTACTTACTGATCTGGCTGTTTTTTCTCCCTGCTTTTCAGCCACATCGCTGTTCATGTGTTTGTAAACACAGAACTTTGTGTGTGATTGAAGATAGCTGATCAGCAGGTTTAAACAGAAATTATTGGCTGAAATCTGCTGCCAAACTCGTGTCCAATCACAGTATGGCTTGGCAGGGGGCGCATGCATGCCCTAAAACCGGAAGCAAGCTTGCAACATACCTGTATGTTGCTGAGTCTGCACCTGCCGCCAGTATATTTACTGTGAGCGGTCGGCAAAGCTAGACCCAAAGACAACGAGCGCAGGCAGGAGTTTTACTACAAGAATAAAGACACTTCAGGAGCTCCATTGCTGCTCAACAACTGCTATAAAAGTAATTGGAAATGTTTAATTTCCTTTTAATTAAAATAACAAACATGTTATACTTACCAGCTCTGTGCAATAGTAGTGCACAGAGCGGCCCTAAACCTCCTCACTGGATTTGATTGACAGCATTATGAGCCAATGGCTCTAGCTGCTCTCAGTATAGCCCGAGAATGCAGGAAGAGAACAGAACAGGGCTGCTGGCGGGGACAGCACTGGATTGAGACTGGTGTTAGGTAAGTGTTTGGGGAGTGGGCGGGGAGGCACAGAAAGTGGGAGCTTTTACTCCTTAATGCATTAAAGTGGTTTTAAACTCTTACATATGCCCAATGAAGTGACTTGCCTCAGGTCATGCACAGAGATGCTCCTACATAAGTTGTACTTTTTTATCTACAGTCTTCTCTTCTCTACTCTCCATCCTTTCAAAGTCCAGAATGAATAGCTTGTCTGTCAGAAAAAAATGGGGGTAGAGAGCTGAGTTACACTCTGCAGAGCTCAGTGAGGAGAGGTCTAAGAGCTGATTGGAGGGAAGGGACACCCCCCCTTCACACGGCACACAGGAACAGAGATGAGGTTGTCAAGCAGCTTGAGATCTCCCCCCTGTCACCATTTTTCTCTTAGTGTCAGGAAAAGTTGTCAGAATTGATTCATGCTGATAGCAGAGGAACAAAGCAGCAGATGGAAATAACCCTCAGTGCCCTTAACCACTTGACCTTTGGAAGATTTACCCCCCTTCATGACCAGGCCACTTTTTACAATATGGCACTACATTACTTTAACTGACAATTGCACAGTCATGCAATGCTGTACACAAATATGTTTTATGCCCTTTTCCCCTACAAATAGAGCTTTTTTTGGTGGTATTTGATCACCTCTGCTTTTTTTTTTTTTTGCGCTATAAACAAAAAAAGATCAACAATTTAAAAAAGAACAATATTTTTTACTTTCTGCTATAAAACATATGCAATAAAATTTAAAAAAAAAATCTAATTTCTTCATAAATCTAGGCCAATATGTTTTTTGCTACATAGTTTTGGTAAAAAAATCCCAATAAACGTATTTTGATTAGTTTACGTGAATGTTGCACTTCCACAAACTATGGAATTTTTTTTTTTAATACTAGTAATGGCGATGATCGGCGACTTATAGTGGGACTGCGATATTGTGGTGGAACAATCGGACACTAACTGACACTTTGTGGGAACCAGTGACACTAATACAGTGATCAGTGCTAAAAATATGCACTGTCACTGTACTAATGACACTGGCTGGGAAGGGGTTAAACATCTAGGGGCAATCAAAGGGTTAATTGTGTGCCTAACCAGTGTTTATGTGTACTGTATTTGCTGCTTTTACTAGGGGAAGAGATGCATTTTATTCCCTGCTTTGCAGGAACATAGAATCCATCCCTTCCCCACTGTCAGAACGGCAATCTGCCTTGTTTACATTGGCAGATCCCCATTCTGTGTTGTTTACTGAGGATCAACGGGTGTTTGAGGACATGGCGTGCCTGGCACTCGCAGATCGGCTTCTGCACGCCCCCCTGCATGCGGAAATGCGTAAAACTGCTATAGGGTGGTCAGCAAGTGAGACAAGTACACACAATAAAGACTTATGCTTGGTGCATATTTAATGTCTGAGGTTCACAACCACTTTAAGGGTAAAAGCCTTCTGCCTTTGGAACCACATTAAGCTGTTGCGCTAGGAGGAGAGTACAATACTGGTTCTAATAATGGAGTCCATTCAGGTTTCATCCTGTGTTGAGCCCTGATGAAGGTGGAGCAGTGTTGTCCCCAAAACACGTTGGATGTTTTTATATGACTTCTTTACCAACAATTAAAATGATCTTGGACTTCATGCAGATTTGGTCTGGCATTACTTTCTGTGTTTCTATGACTTTCAAGCATGAAGCAGTGTAATGCCCCGTACACACGGTCGGATTTTGCGACGGAAAATGTGCCATCGGAGCGTGTTGTCGGAAATTCTGACCGTGTGTGGGCTCCATCGGACATTTTCCATCGGATTTTCCGACACACAAAGTTTGAGAGCAGGCTATAAAATTTTCCGACAACAAAATCCGATCGCGTCAATTCCGACCGTGTGTGGCCAATTCCGACGCACAAAGTGCCACGCATGCTCAGAAGAAATTCCGAGACGGGACAGCTCGGTCTGGTAAAATTAGCGTTCGGAATGGATACAGCACTTTCGTCACGCTGCAATGTTTTAAATTGTTTAATACAGCGCACTCTCTTCTTCTTTATAATGTGAGAAGAATGAAGTAGTTTTGCGGCTCATATTCACACAGACTTCTCACAAACTTCTTTCTTTATTATTTATCGGGATTCCCTCAATATATTTTGATTTGTCACATCTGACCAAATTTCTTTTTTGTTGTTTTATTTTTGTTTTGTATTTTTGTCGAGGCTGATTGTTTTTTTTTTTTTGGGTTTATATTTTTTTAAAGGCTGATGTATTTTTTTAGTTTTTTTGGGTTTTACTCCATAATATTTTTGTGTGTGTTTTGTGTGTCAAGTTACCACAACACCATTGATATCTTGTATTATTTAATCTCAAGGAGGTTGCTTGGTGTTGGTGTCCCTTGTTAATTTCACATTGTAGTTTCGAAATGTACCTGCCTCCTCACAAACAAACTGTCCTTTTTGAAGGAAAACACACATAGGCGAGTATAATTGAACCAAAAATTCCTTTATTAAGGGTTTAGAACCAAACAAAGAGGGAGGCAACGCTGGAGAAACAGCAGAAATTGGCGAAGCCTTTGGCACCCAGGGCAGACATCAATTATTTTACTGCAAAATTGGTGGCCTGAGGAGTCCATATCTAAGGGAGTGCAGTCTGGTCCAGAAGTCCAAGAGATCATGAAAGCAGCAGATGACATGTATGTCCCCAGGCTGTGGTACTACAAGAGACTGCATCTTTTGTCAGAGCAGACTGAACCCAGGGCCATCACTCTCTGGTCTTCCTTCCACACTTCCTTCCACGCTGTGGCTGTGGTGGTGTAGTTGTGGCAGGAGAAGGAGGAGGAGGATGGTCCAACTCAATCACGTCGGTATTGGGTGTGATTTCGCCACTCACCCCCTTAGTTAGGACTTTATAAAGAAGTTTCTCACACATGAGGCGTTGACCCTCCTGCATGCCCTGCAGTTTGGTGGTAGCCATGCAGGCAAAGGCCTCTTCAGGAGTGGGTAAGGCTCTGAGGGATGCAGAAGCCTCCTGAATGAGCCTGAGCGCTGAATCCTGCACGTGACTCCCCTTTTGGTTGGAAGGCGGAGGGGAGGAACCTGCGATTCTGTCAGGCTCCTACTGGGCCCAGGCTTCTCCTGGCTGCCACTTAGCCCTGCCTCCTCCTGGCTGCCACTAACCCCCGCCTCCTCCTGGCTGCCACATTCCACAGCCTCCTCCTGTGTGCCACATTCCAGAGCCTCGTCCTAGCTGAGTTCTTCCTGTGTATGAAAAAGGGACATAGTTTTAGTTTTTTATTCATCACACACAATTTTCATCTCATGACTGTTGGAAATTGAATGTTAACAAATATAACAGACTATCCTTCTGAGCCCAGCATTTTTCATTCTTGTCCCAATTATTTTTGCCCACTACTGTCTATTGATATGTAAAAAACTGTATTAATTCAGCAATTAGTGATCGATAATAACATCTAGTAAACATCATTTATTTATTGACCAGAAATCTGTAGAATGCTATGCCTGACCCCATCTGGGCTCCTCCACTTCTTCCTGGCTGGAAGTCCCAGGTTGGACATCGGAAGCCTCAGCTGGGGTGGAAGGAAGGGTGGAAGGAAGGGTTGAGAGGGATTCCCTGACTCCAGTCTGGTCTGACAGAAATCGCAGTCTCTCATAGTACCACAGCCTGGGGACATAAACGTCATCTGCTGCAGCTTCGGATCTCTGGGAATCCGTGACCTTCTAGCGCTCCCTTAGATAAGTGCTCCTCAGGCCACCAATCTTGGCTTTTAAATAGGGGATGGTTGCCGTGGGGACCACCGGCTTCACCAACTCCAGCAGTTTCTCCAGCGCTGCCTGCCTCTTTTGTCTATTATTGTAATGTGGATGTTTTACCTGCCACAGACAGGGAAGCTCCCTGTACTTGTCTATGAACAGGGGGAGGAAGTTGTGGTCATTGAAGCCATCCATTTTATCTGCAAGACACAACACAAGACAAACCCTAATGTCAGGCTCCAGAAGGAGAAGATTTAAGGCATCGAATATGTCCTTTGGGGAGATGTTGGAGATGGTGGACATCCTGAAGAGGGCCGACTATGACGGGAAGTATGGACCTTACCCCAACCCCAATGTCAGAAAGGCCAAGATCATGGCGAAAGTGGTCAAGAGTCTGCACTGGAATTTTGGGGTACGACGATCGAAAGATCAGCTCAGGAAGCGGTGGTCAGACCTGAAATTAAGAGAGCACGAGCAGTACAGAAAGATCCAGAGAGTGCTGCAAAAAAGTAAGTAGTTGTCCTGTGTTCCTATTCTTTATGTTTATTATGTTCGTGCTGCTCCATGTGCTTTTCTTAACTGTTATCCAGTTTCAAAAGGCAACTTTCATGTTCATGGGCACATTATTCGTTCGTATAAAACATTGTTCGTTCGGCCTATAAAACACCATTGTTTTGGCCATATGCATTTG
This sequence comes from Aquarana catesbeiana, assembly GCF_042186555.1. NCBI lineage: Eukaryota > Metazoa > Chordata > Amphibia > Anura > Ranidae > Aquarana > Aquarana catesbeiana. The sequence continues at coordinate 544,840,828 of NC_133326.1, forward strand.
CCCACATTTTTTAGGGCCTACTTGTCTGAAACTAATTTGGTTGTGTAGATGGGTTTGTTACTAGAATGAAATTCAAACTAGATTCTGTTTAAGGAGAGGACACTCAGCAGCTGTTTACACATCTGGACGCTGGAGCACTAGTGTGGGACACAAGAACACCCTTTTTATTAGGGGTCCCACACAGGTGCTCCAGTGTATACTATAGGGGTGTCTCCATCTGTGAAGCTTGTACAAAACAGGTAAGTATTGAAGCTTGACAAAGGACAAGAAAAATGCAACATCTTGGAAAACAGACAATTGTACCCCACTTCCAAGCAATGTTTCATATTTATAGTTCTGCCATCAAATATCTGTGTGCTAAGTATACCTTTTTTTTTTACATAGGGGATAAAAGACTTGGAGGACACCCCTCATCCGAGGAGACCAGAGACCCCCCACCTCTGGAAGAAGGGGAAATCCACCCAAGCCAAGCAGAGCAGGAAGAGGAAGACGTGGTGGAAACTGTCACCACAACAGGTGAGTGTCTGCGACCACAGGCTCAGGTAAGAGATGGATGCCGGCATATTTATAATACATGGTGTTTTTTGGTTTCTATCTTTTTAGGTGATCGTGATGTTGTGGATCCAGATCCTTTCACCTCGGAAAGTGCACAGATCCTGATCGGGGAGATCATGGGGTGTAATAGGGACTTGGAAAACATCAAGAAAAACATCAGTGATGTTCTTCAAAAAATGAAGAACATCATTGAAGTTTTAGGGAGAGTTTAAAACCCCTCCAAATTCCTTTGGTTTTTTTGTGTGCTAAAAATTTTTGACATTTTTTGACAAATTTGAGAAAAGCCAAATTTTGAAGATGCACACAGTGTGTCAACATGTGCTATCTGCCATCACGGGAGATCAATGGACGCGTTTTGGTGGTGCAACCCCTTCCTCAATAATAAAGTAGCTGTGAGGAAGGGGTTGCACCCCCAAAACACGTCCCTTGATCCCCCGTGATGGCAGGTAGCACATGTTGACATTCGCAAATTTGTGTGCATCTTCAAAATTTGGCTTTTTCTGGGGTGACTTCACCCCATCTGAACGCAATATCAAACACAGTTTGTAAATACTCATGTCTGATATTGCCTTCAAGTTCTACCAAATGTGAACTTTGTAAGTTCAAGATTTGTGTCTTTCTTGTTGGTTTTAAACATGCCTGTTTTATCTTAAATGGACAATTCTACTTTTTCTAATGTGACACCAAAAATTGTTATAAAACAAACATGTTGGTTTGTTTTAAAAACCTTTTCTAAATGCACATGTGATTGTGCTGGTATTAAAAATTTTGTTAATCAAGAATGTGTGGATTATTGTTTCAACGCTCCAACACTTTTGTGGTGCTCTAATTGGTGTTTTCTGTGACAATGGGTGTTATTTCCTAAGGGCAAATCCACTTTGCACTACAAGTGCAAAGTGTCTTTGCCTTTAGTAAATAACACCCAACAGTGCTTTGTAAGGTTACACAATCAGGCCATTTTCAGGACTCACCACATTTCTGTCAGGGTCAGCTAAAACAAACACAAGCAGTAAATGTCACCAAAGATTTGAGTAGTTATTTGTTTTTTTTATTAGAAAAAGGTTTCAGACATTGTCTGGCATATTGGTAGCCCCCCTACCCGCAAAGTATTCAAGGTATCTTAGCCGGACATCACGGGCACTCAGGGGGGGCAAGCCAGGACGGCCACTTTCAATCGCCGTCAGGGTTGTTTCATTTTGAATTCCAGCCTCAGGCCCAACTGAGCCAGCATAGTTGGCAGAATGTTGCCGTAAAAAGTTGTGTAGAACACAGCACGCCAGGATTATATGATTCGGTTTATACTCCGCCATATGTATGGGTGTAAGAAATAGGTGGAACCGGCTGGCCATGATTCCAAACGTGTTCTCCACCACTCTTCTGGCTCTGGCCAGCCGGTAATTAAAAACCCTCTGGTCCGGGGTGAGGGTCCTCATCGGGAATGGCCACATAAGATGGTCCCCCAGCGCAAATGCTTCATCCGCAACGAAGACGAATGGGAGTCCTTCCACATTGTCTTCTGGAGGTGGCAAGTCCAAGCTGCCATTCTGGAGACGCCTGTAGAACTCCGTCTGAGCGATGACTCCACAATCGGACATCCGGCCATTCTTCCCCACGTCCACATACAGGAACTCATAAGTAGCCGACACCATGGCCAACATCACAATACTATTGAACCCCTTATATTTATAATAGCACGACCCCGAGTTGGGTGGTGGGACCATGTGGACGTGTTTCCCATCAATTGCCCCTCCGCAGTTAGGAAAGTCCCACCGCTGGGCAAAGTGGGATGCCACAGTCTGCCATTCCTGTGGCGTGGAAGGAAACTGTGGAGTCAAACAAAAAAAAAAATTTAGTCATTTTGCACATAAACAGGGAAAGCAGATTAGGCACAAACATTCTTGGCCAACATCAAGATAACATTTATTTGAGGGAGTTTTTAAAGTCCAAAGTATAAGGTACACCTATCAGATTCCCCCTCCCCCCTCTCATGGGCCATTTCTAACATTACAGGGGGGGGGACTCTTGGACAGGTAACCCTCTCCACTTCATTGAGAGATGAATGGCTAAATAATGTGTATTACTTTGTACAGCCCCTCCTTAGTTACACTATTGGCAGCCCACTGGACAGGTAAGAAGTGTCATAATACAAAGATATAAATACACATTGTACACATTTGAGCACATTTGGACATTCTGCTATTACCTATCAAGATAATAATAGTATACAGAAACTTGAAACAGTACCATTTGATACAGGCGGGTATACAGGCAGGCCCTTGCACTACATGCTTTGGGGAATTCATCCATAAATCTAACCACAAAAGAGATGGGTATAGTGTGTATGGGTTTGGCAAAGTCAGCAGATAGATGATTGGGGATAGATAGAGAACTGGTATCAGCTGACTTAGCAGTTGGGGGGAGGGAGGGTTAAAAATGATTTGGGGACCCCCCAAAAAAAGCCTCTGGCACTCTGCCTGAATTTAAAGCACAAATCACATTTTAAAACATTTTAGGGGGTGTTTGGGGTAAAGCACTACTTTGGAGCTGATAAAATACATTGTTAAGTGACTACATGAGGCGAATATAGGGCCAGGAGAGCATGCTGGGGAGGTAAGTGAAGACAAATATGTATGAAGGACAAAAAAAATAATTACCTAAAAATCCAGCATGCATGAGGACAAAGGGGACATTCACAGCATATTACAATCATGGTAATTAGGGAATGAGGAAAGAAATACAATATATTAGCAAACATTAAATACAATAAAATGTGATATTAAAGGATAAAAAACTTAACTTCATATACTATTTCTGCAGGACCTGAATGATGGCAGAACAGGTCTCTGGGATAATGCAGGGCTGTGTTTTGGCCTAGGCCGACAAGGCCTAGGCCTAGGGCGGCACTTTGCGGGGGGCGGCAAAATAGGCCGCCCCCCGCATGAGAGAAAGCCCCCCACCCGTCTGACTGATTCCCGGCTCCCGCTGCCGCCTCCCGCACACTTGCAGCCCACGGCGGCCGGCTTTCTGTAGCGGCGCCGCTGAGAGTAGGGGGCTGTGTATCTCACGCCCCCTACTCTCTGACAAGCACGCCCATACACCGCGGCGCCGCTACAGAAAGTCGGCCGCCGTGGGCTGCAAGTGTGCGGGAGGCGGCAGCGGGAGCCGGGAATCAGTCAGACGGGTGGGGGGGGCTTTCTCTCATGCGGGGGGGCGGCGTGTGTCACTCGCGCCCCCCATATGCAACAGGTGACAGGTGGAGCCTTAAGCTCCACCTACCCTCCCCTGCACTGCTTTCCTGCAGTGAATCTTCTCCTCGGCCCTGGGGCTGTGACGTCAGGAGGAGAGAGAGGAGCACGAGGGAAACCCCCAGGACAGCAGGTACAGTGATTTAATAAAGTATATCAGTATTATGGGCACTGGCAGAATTTGATGGGCACAGTGGCAGCGTTCGATGGGCACAGTGGCTGCGTTTGAGGGCACAGTGGCAGCGTTCGATGGGCACAGTGGCTGCGTTTGAGGGCACAGTGGCTGCATTCGATGGGCACAGTGGTTGCGTTTGAGGGCACAGTGGCTGCGTTTGATGGGCACAGTGGCTGCGTTTGATGGCACAATGGCTACGTTTGATGGCACAGTGGCTGCATTTGATGGCACAGTGGCTGCGTTTGATGGCACAGTGGCTGCGTTTGATGGCACAGTGGCTACGTTTGATGGCACAGTGGCTGCGTTTGATGGCACAGTGGCTGCGTTTGATGGCACAGTGGCTGCGTTTGATGGGGCACAGTGGCTGCAATTGATGGGCACAGTGGCTGCAATTGATGGGCACAGTAGCTGCAATTGATGGGCACAGTGGCTGCGTTTGAGGGCACAGTGGCTGCGTTCGATGGGCACAGTGGCTGCGTTTGAGGGCACAGTGGCTGCGTTTGATGGGCACAGTGGCTGCGTTTGATGGCACAATGGCTACGTTTGATGGCACAGTGGCTGCGTTTGAGGGCACAATGGCTATGTTTGATGGCACAATGGCTACGTTTGATGGGGCACAGTGGCTGCGTTTAATGGGCACAGTGGCTGCGTTTGATGGGGCACAGTGGCTGCGTTTGATGGGCACAGTGACTGCATTTGATGGGCACAGTGACTGCATTTGATGGGCACAGTGACTGCATTTGATGGGCACAGTGGCTGCATTTGATGGGCACAGTGGCTGCATTTGATGGGGCACAGTGGCTGCATTTGATGGCACAGTGGCTGCGTTTGAGGGCACAGTGGCTGCATTTGATGGGCACAGTGGCTGCGTTTGAGGGCACAGTGGCTGCATTTGATGGGCACAGTGGCTGCATTTGATGGGCACAGTGGCTGCGTTTGATGGGCACAGTGACTGCGTTTGATGGGCACAGTGAGACCCCCCCCCCCCCGTGATAGCATTAAAACTCAGCAGCTAAAAATACTGTAGCTGCTGACTTTTAATATTAGGACACTTACCTGTCCAGGGATCCAGCGATGTCGACACCTCAGCCGATTTTCAGATTGGCTCTCGGGTTTTGCCACTATCATTCATGGTAAGGGAAACCAACCGGTTCCCTACTGCACATGTGCGAAGCGCGTTGCACTTTCTGAATGGCCCAGCGGAGGAAGGAGGAGGGGGGCAAACTTCAGAGGGGACAGCGCAGTCTCCCGGAAGTGGGGAAGGGTACCTGTCAGAAACAGGTACCCGTTCCCCCCTGAAAGGTGCCAAATGAGCCTAAAGAGGAAGGGGAGTTGTTTACAGATGATAGGGTGGGTCTTAAACAGGAAGGGGTGTGGCCTCGGCAGGATGGGGTGGGTCGTATTTAAATTAGGGGGGTGCATGCGTTTAGTCAGGCCTAGGGCAGCACAAAACCTGAATACACCACTGGGATAATGATCCCCAGAGCCTGGGGGGAGATGCCTGTTGAGAACTTCAAGTCCTGCAGGCTTCTCCCTGTCGCCAAGTACCGCAGGGTGGCAACTAGCCTCTGCTCCGGAGTGATGGCTTGCCTCATGCAGGTATCCTGCCTGCTAATATAAGGGTTCAGCAAAGCCAACAAACGGTGAAATGCGGGGTCTATGGCTAGAAAACGGTCGGCTGCTCAGAACGAAGTAACAGAACGCACTCAGGCCCGGATTTACTCCCTTTGCCGCCCCAAGGCCAGGTCCTTCAATGCCGCCCCCCCCCCACACACACACACACCATTCTCGTCCTTTATCGAGACATGGAGACATGGTACAGGAGATGGTCAGAGACTGGAGACATGGTACAGGAGATGGTCAGAGACTGGGGACATGGTACAGGAGATGGTAAGAGACTGGGGACATGGTACAGGAGATGGTCAGAGACTGGGGACATGGTACAAGAGATGGTCAGAGACTGGGGATATGGTACAGGAGATGGTCAGAGACTGGGGACATGGTACAGGAGATGGTCAGAGACTGGGGACATGGTACAAGAGATGGTCAGAGACTGAGGACATGGTAAAGGAGATGGTCAGAGACTGGGGGCATGGTACAAGAGATGGTCAGAGACTGGGGACATGGTACAAGAGATGGTCAGAGACTGGGGACATGGTACAGGAGATGGTCAGAGACTGGGGACATGGTACAGGAGATGGTCAGAGACTGGGGACATGGTACAGGAGATTGTCAGAGACTGGGGACATGGTACAGGAGATGGTCAGAGACTGGGGACATGGTACAGGAGATGGTCAGAGACTGGGGACATGGTACAGGAGATGGTCAGAGACTGGGGACATGGTACAGGAGATGGTCAGAGACTGGGGACATGGTACAGGAGATTGTCAGAGACTGCAGAAACATTACAGGAGATGATCAGAGACTATCCATTGTACACTCATACATATATGGCTGTGTGTGTAAAAGTGACAGGTAATCAGCAGTATACAGTATAACTTCACAGGAAAATGAAGATGCTTTCACTAACCTACTAGATTCCAGGTTGTTGCCCCTACCATGTGTATGTATGAATGTCAGTTAGGGACTTTAGATTGTAAGCTCTTTGAGGACAGGGTCTGATGTGAATGTACAATGCAGGGCTAAAAGTCCTGAGCCACTAGCCAGGCCTTAAGAGTTACTCACCACCACTTGGCCCACCCAAACCCTGCCCTGCCCCGACCCTCCCCTAAACACACCTCACACCTAAACATATCTCATGAAATTACACTATTAAATGTTTTATGCAGAATTAAGTTCCAAAAATAAATATCAACAACAACTTTAACAATATCAACATAAAGCATATCAGTACCCATCAGTGCCGCCTATCAGTGCTCATTAGTTCAGCCTATCAGTGCAGCCTGCCAGTGCCGCCTATCAGTGCTCATCAGTGCAGCCTACCAGTGCCGCCTATCAGTGCTCATTAGTGCAGCCTATCAGTGCAGCTTACCAGTGCCCATCAATGTAGCCTAGCAGTGTCGCCTATCAGTGCTCATTAGTGCAGCCCATCAGTGCCGCCTACCAGTGCTCATTAGTGCCGCCTATCAGTGCCCATCAGTGCCGCCTATCAGTGCTCATCAGTGCAGCCTACCAGTGCCGCCTATTAGTGCCCATCAGTGCCGCCTATCAGTGCTCATTAGTTCAGCCTATCAGTGCAGCCTACCAGTGCCCATCAGTGCAGCCTACCAGTGCCGCCTATCAGTGCTCATCAGTGCCGCCTATTAGTGCCCATCAGTGCAGCCTATCAGTGCAGCCTATCAGTGCAGCCTACCAGTGCCCTTCAGTGCAGCCTACCAGTGCCCATCAGTGCAGCCTACCAGTGCCCATCAGTGCAGCCTACCAGTGCCCATCAGTGCAGAATACCAGTGTCACCTATCAGTGCCACGTATCAGTGCTCATTAGTGCAGCCTACCAGTGCCCATCAGTGCAGCCTACCAGTGCCCATCAGTGCAGCTCACCAGTGCCGCCTATCAGTGCTCACCAGTGCAGCCTACCAGTACCCATTAGTGCCGCCTATCAGTGCAGCCTACCAGTGTCGCCTATCAGTGCTCATCAGTGCAGCCTACCAGTGCCGCCTATCAGTGCTCATTAGTGCAGCCTATCAGTGCAGCTTACCAGTGCCCATCAGTGCAGCCTACCAGTGTCGCCTATCAGTGCTCATTAGTGCAGCCCATCAGTGCCGCCTATCAGTGCCGCCTATCAGTGCTCATCAGTGCCGCCTACCAGTGCCGCCTATTAGTGCCCATCAGTGCCGCCTATCAGTGCTCATTAGTTCAGCCTATCAGTGCAGCCTACCAGTGCCCATCAGTGCAGCCTACCAGTGCCGCCTATCAGTGCTCATCAGTGCCGCCTATTAGTGCCCATCAGTGCCGCCTATCAGTGCAGCCTATCAGTGCAGCTTACCAGTGCCCATCAGTGCAGCCTACCAGTGCCCATCAGTGCAGCCTACCAGTGCCCATCAGTGCAGCTCACCAGTGCCGCCTATCAGTGCTCACCAGTGCAGCCTACCAGTACCCATCAGTGCCGCCTATCAGTGCAGCCTACCAGTGCCACCTATCAGTGCTCATCAGTGCAGCCTACCAGTGCCGCCTATCAGTGCTCATTAGTGCAGCCTATCAGTGCAGCTTACCATTGCCCATCAGTGCAGCCTACCAGTGTCGCCTATCAGTGCTCATTAGTGCAGCCCATCAGTGCCGCCTATCAGTGCCGCCTATCAGTGCTCATCAGTGCAGCCTACCAGTGCCGCCTATTAGTGCCCATCAGTGCCGCCTATCAGTGCTCATTAGTTCAGCCTATCAGTGCAGACTACCAGTGCCCATCAGTGCAGGCTACCAGTGCTGCCTATCAGTGCTCATCAGTGCCGCCTATCAGTGCCGCCTATCAGTGCAGCCTATCAGTGCAGCCTACCAGTGCCCATCAGTGCAGCCTACCAGTGCAGCCTATCAGTGCAGCCCATCAGTGCAGCCTACCAGTGCCCATCAGTGCAGCCTACCAGTGCCCATCAGTGCAGCCTACCAGTGCCCATCAGTGCAGAATACCAGTGTCGCCTATCAGTGCCGCGTATCAGTGCCCATCAGTGCAGCCTACCAGTGCCCATCAGTGCAGCCTACTAGTGCCCATCAGTGCAGCTCACCAGTGCCGCCTATCAGTGCAGCCCATCAGTGCAGCCTACCAGTGCCCATCAGTGCAGCCTACCAGTGCCCATCAGTGCAGCTCACCAGTGCCGCCTATCAGTGCTCACCAGTGCAGCCTACCAGTGCCGCCTATCAGTGCTCATCAGTGCCGCCTATCAGTGCCGCCTATCAGTGCAGCCTACCAGTGCCCATCAGTGCAGCCTACCAGTGCCGCCTATCAGTGCAGCCCATCAGTGCAGCCTACCAGTGCCCATCAGTGCAGCCTACCAGTGCCCATTAGTGCAGCCTACCAGTGCCCATCAGTGCAGAATACCAGTGTCGCCTATCAGTGCCGCGTATCAGTGCCCATCAGTGCAGCCTACCAGTGCCCATCAGTGCAGCCTACCAGTGCCCATCAGTGCAGCTCACCAGTGCCGCCTATCAGTGCTGCCCATCTGTGCAGCCTACCAGTGCCCATCAGTGCAGCCTACCAGTGCCCATCAGTGCAGCTCACCAGTGCCGCCTATCAGTGCTCACCAGTGCAGCCTACCAGTACCCATCAGTGCCGCCTATCAGTGCAGCCTACCAGTGCCGCCTATCATGAATCTATGGGACTCTACAGGAATCTATGCAAACTTATTAGACAGTCCACCACATTCAGTAAAAAATCATGTACTGCAAAGTGCTCCTTGCATGCAGGAACCTATGCAAACTTATTAAACAGTCCACATTCAGTGAAAGTTCATGTACTGCAAAGTTTGCAGTACACGAACTTTCACTGAATGTGGACAGTTTAATGGGTTTGAGCATGCATGGAGCACTTTATTTCAATATGCTCAGAAAAATTGCATTTAATCTAAGCTGAGCAGTGAGCACGGCCACTTACAAAAATGAATTCAACTTACCTGCTGTCCTGGCCACCACTTGCGGGGGTTCCAATCCCATCATCCTCCTCTTTTGTTTCCTCCTGTGAGTGACAGAGAGAGACACCCCGAGACCCCGCCCCCCGGGACAAGAACATGGATAGGGATGTGTCAGTCACGCAGAGGAGGGTAGGCGGAGCATTAGGCTCCGCCTCCGCCTCAGTCAGTGTAATGACATACACCCGGTCTGGCCAGTCACGGCGCCAGGCATTTAAATAGGGGCGTCATTTGCTCCCTCCCCCTGGCCAAGTCCATCTGCCCCTATGTTTACTAGCAGTGCATATATCTTATCTACAGGCCGCCGCTCCGCCGCGCCGGGGGCTGTATTTGTGCAGGGAGGCAGCCGTGGGAGCTGGGACTCGTGGGGACAGATCGGGGGGGGGTTTCATGCGGCGGGGGGGGGGGGGGCGGCTTTGGAGCCGCCCCTGCTCTACTGCCGCCCCGAGGCCTGGCCTCGGTGGCCTTGTCTGAAATCTGGCCCTGAACGCACTGAAGAACAGCAAGGCCTGTGAAGAGCGACCTGAAAAACAGTAACGAGCGGACAAGATTGCACTGAATAGTACAATATGAACTGACTGCACGCACTGAAGAGCAGATACAAACCCACAAGCACAAACTGAACAGCAGAAAACGATCTGAAAACCACGAGTCTGAAAACGCGCGAATCGTCTCTCACCAAACTTTTACTAATACGAGATTAGCAAAAGGAGCCCAAAGGGTGGCGCGCTTGCTTCTGAACTGGCCTTTTCTAGTCTCGTCGTACGTGGTGTACGTCACCACGTTCTTGGCGATCAGAAATACCGACAACTTTGTGCGACCGTGTGTACGCAAAACAAGTTTGAGCCAACATCCGTCAGAAAAAAAACATGGATTTTGTTGTCGGAATGTGCGATCAATGTCCGATCATGTGTACGGGGCATAACACTGACTGGTAGCAGGACAGTTAGTCATTATTGGTTCTTATGGTGCATAGTGGTTTAAAAAAATTATTCTTGGTGAATATGCACATAAATTCGCTGGGACCACAAATTTTGGTCCTACAGGAAAACCTCTCCTACAAGCCATGCTTTGATCAGCTACTCCTTTTTTCTATAACCAAAAAAAAACGTTTTTTTCAAATAGGTGTAAATTGTTACAAAACAGCAAGAGCCATATGGGACCATGATACACCTTTACTTTTAAATGGAGTTGCAAATGTTTGGATTTTTGAAAAAAGAAAAAAGTTATATTTTTCTTTGTATTTCTTTGGCAAGTATTGCTGTGCAGAGCAGCCTCTAACATTTTTTTTTCTTGGCACCGCTAGAGCTGGGGGGGCTTGGAGCTACCTGGAGCTGAGGGTTTGATTAGACTCCAGGGTAAGCCTGGAGCTGAAGCTCAACTTTTGGAGCCATTCCAGAACTAGCAAACATGGAGCACTGCCAACCCCACCCTGTGAAACTCTCGGTCCTAATTATCAGTGCTTTGCAGATCTTAGTGTCCCACTCCCCAGTGTCAGTGCTTAAAAGTTGCAGTTTCCATTCTCCATAGGGCTGTATCAGGACCCCTGGGACCATGTTGGACCCCTCACTCACTATCCATCTTATCAAGCTGCTGTGCTCCCATGGTGGTCGTCTGGGGAAAAATCGATTAGCTGAGTTTCTGGATCTCTCAGCAGAGCAAATTGAACAGCTTCTGAAGGATTCTCAGATTCCCACAGAGCTCCCAGCTAGTTCTAGCTCGGAGCTCCCTGAGGATCTGTGTCCAATACCTCTACCCAAATTACTCGGTGGGATGTAAGGAAGAGTGCCAAAATTTTCACCTATGCTGTAACTACCTGAAAGACCAGTGCCATCCCAATTCAAAGTAGGTAAACGGAAAAGTAAAGGAGGAGTCTAAGGAAAAATGGAGGGTGGCTCTGGATGTGTTTAAGCCAAAGGAAGATATCCTCTTAAGTATTGAGATATTATAAGTTATAAAGTGATTGAATTATGGCAAGGGTAGAGGGTGACTCTATGGGTATTGGGATAAGTACAGTTTAGGGCTACTAAAAAAGGCTAAGTCTGGGGTACTGGCATAAGGACAGTGAGTGTAGGTCTAATGTAGGCAAGTGGAGGGTGAATCATGGGATATTATTGTAAGTACTATGAATATAGGGCTACTATGCACAATAGGATGGTGATTCTATATATATTAAGTTACATACAATGAGCGTAGGGCTACTATGGACAAATGGAAAGTGGCTAAGGATATTGAGCTAAGTATGGATAGTATAGGGATAGTAAGGCCAAGTGGAGAGTGACTTTAGAGTTACTGGTATAGGTACGATGAGTATGGGTCTACTATGGATGGGTGGAGGGTTATTTTACATACTGGAGTAAGTACAGTGAGTATAGGGCTACTAGGCAAAATTGAATAGTGACTCTAGAGTTATTGGAGTCAGTACAATGAGTATAGAGCTACTATGGACAGGTTGAGGGTGACTTTATTGGGTTAAGTTTGGTGAGAGTAGGGCTATTGAGAAATAGTGTGTAGAGGTTGGTTACCACTAGTTACTAACATCCACCAAATCACCCTGCTGCCAGACCCCCATCTATCACCTCTGAGACAATGAGCAGTCATTTGCGTAGTTTTGTTGCGTTTATTGCGGGATACAACTTGGTTGGGGTAAAGGAAGATATGGGATGCCCATAGCACTTATTAAATTGTCATCACTTCGGTAGAACATTGATTAGCAGCTTTAGCCCTGGAAAATGATGCACTATTAACATTCACAGTCTATTTCCCCTGCATACCTCCACTGTAGGCTATTGCTCCTCTTCCTCCTCTGCACTGACTCCTGCAGAGTATCACTCTTCTTCTTGTACAAATCCTCTACTGAAAAACTGTTATGCCCTGTACACACGAGCGGAATTTCCGTCGGAAAAATCTTGGATGGTTTTTCCAATGGAATTCCACTCAAGCTTGGCTTGCATACACACGGTCACACAAAAGTTCTCTGAACTTTCGACCGTCAAGAACGCGGTGATGTACAACACTACGACGAGCCAAGAAAATGAAGTTCAATGCTTCCGAGCATGCGTCGAGTTGTTTCCTAGCATGCATGATTTTTTGCGCGTCGGAATTGCATACAGACGATTGCATTTTCAGATAGGAACTTTTTCCGACCGAAAAATAGAGAACCTGCTCTCAATCTTTTGCTGGCTGGAATTCTGCCAGCAAAAGTCCGATTGAGCATACACACGGTCACACAAGCTCTCATCGGAGTTTTGGGTCTGTCCCTGTGCCTTTTAAGAAGGAATGAGCTCCCTCCAGGCATTCCTGCGCTTAATATATCCATTGATATATATGCTCCAGCATGGAGGCTTTCCAAGACTAGAGTTAGGACTGCACAATATAGAGGGGCCATTACGAGCTAGTGCGGCTTCCACATAGTTTCGAAAGTTGTGCAAATAAAAACTCTTGTTTTTAATTCAGTTTGTTAGACAGTGATTTTTTTTTTTTTGCTGGCTAGTTGGTAAATGGACTGGGAAATTTATTTTGTTTTGTTTACTCTGTAAAAAGCCCTTGCATGTGCATCTTACTCTAAAAACTAGTCATAAATTAGCATGGTTGTGTTTTTGTTTATACTTTTCTGTAGCATCTCACCAATTAATCATTTTCTATAAGCTCATCCCCACCCAGAATCAGAATTCATGGTGTCCTCCTGTCCCAGGTATTGCTGCAGATTCTCCCACGATGTCTTATCTGACAACAATTGTGCTGTGCTAAAAGCCAACAAGCTGAGTGGACTGAATGAGGATGAAATCAAAGTTTTGCTGTTCCAGAATGATAACCAGCTGCTGCCAAAGGTGAATCTAAGGTTCCCTCATTGCCATCACTGTGCAAGTGAATCTGAAAGAAAGCTAAATGTTAGGCTCTGAGCTATCAACAGTCGTGCATTTGTTTACATCTGATTACCTCCAAGTCTACCTAGGTCAAAAAAAAAAAAAAGAAAAAAGTTTGCATTCTTTTCTATTTTTTTGGGCCTAAACATAATGGGTCAGAGGTACAAGGATGTAAATGGATGCAAGTCTATTTACATCCACCTGTCCAGCGACCTAACATGGGTCTGTGAAACAAGATGGGGAAAAATCTGAATGGACACAAATGTCACAAAAGTGACATCTGTGTCTTTCTCCTCTGATTCAACAGAGGATTTGTTCATGGATCCCATGCTAATCAGCACGAATGCCACCTATGTGAAAGAACCAAAAGTTGATAAAAAGACAAGACCCGTTACCAGTAGGTAGGTGCTAGTATAGGTTTTTTACTAGTGACAGTCAGCACAGGCAAATTTAAGCAGGCCTGTCTGTTGCAGCAAGCTAGGCCTGTCTGTTTTGATCTGGGGGCTGGGAGTGGTCAGAGTAGCAGTGGATGTGACCACCTGTGCTCTAGCTCTGGGGCGCCTCCCCTGCTTCCAGAGAGAAGATTCTGGAAGTGGGGCTGGGTCTGGAACTGGAGTGGCAGGTAGCTCATGTGGGAGCCCTGACCAATCCCCAATCGGTATTGGCAGGGGGCGGGCCTCCTATATAAGTTGAGGTGATATGCCACTGGGGGGAGAAGTCGGCTGAGTGAAGTGAGAAATGGAATGCTAGGCAGCAGCAGGAGGACACCCTCATCTTGGGGGGGGGTGCCGATCGCAGGAGAAGGCCCAGGGAGAGCTCTGAGGGAACATTACCTCTACACGGTCATTGGCAATGTCTCTGTCACCACACGGTCGGTGGCAGAGAACTCCTGGAGCAGAGGGGCAGGTGAAGCTGTCGGAATGTATGGCATACTTACCAACTGTCCCGAATTTCCCAGGACATTTCCGGGATGTAGACTATTTCCCGAATTTATTGCCTCCCGGAAATGTCCCGAGAAATCCGGGTTTTCCACGATTTTCCGCCGCCGCCGCTAGAGGTCCGCGGCCAGCGGAGACCTACCAGGAAAAAACCTGTTGTAAGGGGGGGCTCCGCTGGGGAAACCTGATGTAAGGGGGGGCTCTGCTGGGGAAACCTGATGTAAGGGGGGCTCCGCTGGGGACATCTGATGTAAGGGGAGCTCCGCTGGGGAAACCTGATGTAAGGGGGGGCTTCGCTGGGGACACCTGATGTAAGGGGGGGCTCCGCTGCGGAAACCTGATGTAAGGGGGGGCACCGCTGGGGACACCTGATGTAAGGAGGGCACCGCTGGGGTCATCTGATGTAAGGGGGGCTCTGCTGGGGACATCTGATGTCAGGGGGGCACCGCTGCGGGAACCTGATGTAAGGGGGGCACCGCTGGGGACACCTGATGTAAGGAGGGCACCGCTGGGGACATCTGATGTAAGGGGGGCTCTGCTGGGGACATCTGATGTCAGGGGGGCACCGCTGGGGACACCTGATGTAAGGGGGGCACCCCTGGGGACATCTGATGTAAGGGGGCTCCGCTGGTGACACCTGATGTAAGGGGGGGGGGCTCCGCTGGGGACACCTGATGTAAGGGGGGGCTCCACTGGGGACACCTGATGTAAGGGGGGCTCCGCTGGGGACAGCTGATGTAAGGGGGGGCTCCGCTGGGGACACCTGATGTAAGGGGGGCTCCGCTGGGGACATCTGATGTAAGGGGGGCCCTGCTGGGGACATCTGATGTAAGGGGGGGCTCCGCTGGGGACATCAGATGTAAGGGGGCTCCGCTGGGGGGCACCTGATGCAAGGACGGACTCTGCTGGGGGCACCTGATGCAAGGACGGACTCTGCTGGGACACCTGATGGAAGAACGGACTCTGCTGGGACACCTGATGCCAGGACAGACTCTGCTGGGACACCTGATGCAAGGACGGACTCTGCTGGGGGCACCTGATGCAAGGTCGGACTCTGCTGGGACACCTGATACAAGGATGGACTCTGCTGGGGGCACCTGATGCAAGGACAGACTCTGCTGGGACACCTGATGCAAGGACGGAGTCTGCTGGGGGCACCTGATGCAAGGACAGACGGCTGGTGGCAGGCGAGCCACCACCAGTTTTACTTTTCCCCTGTGCCACACCTACAAATGCATGCCACGCCCCCTAATTAATATAAGACTCTGCCTACAGCCAAAAAAGTGTCCCTAAATTTTTTTTTACAATGTTGGCAACTATGGTATGGTCCGGTCAAGTTCCTCATCAAGGACTCAGGGCTGTGGAAGGTTGGTGAGTGTTACCACAGTGGGTGGCTGGAGGTGCCAGGAAGTCTGTGAGGGAACTCTGCTTTTACATGGTCATTAGCAGAGTCTTCATCATACACACGGTGGATGATGGGGAGTCCTGGATCAGAGAAGAGACTGTGGGGATCTGTGTCAAGTTGGTGTGGCCTGAAGGCACACAATTTGCAAGTTGGGCTGGCTGGGAACAGTAGTCCACCACCTAAAGACATGCTTTTAACCTACTAGGCTTCCGGGAGAGGTTCTGCAGGCTTCAGGCCTAGTAGCAGCGAGCAACCAGAGCCTGTAAATTGACTTATTCAGAGTGGGTCCCTATTACCCAATAGAAGATGTGACATGCTTCATTTCAGTAACTACAAGTGTGTGCAGGAGGAACCCAGTGTGGGTAGAGTAACTACAAGTTTGTGCAGGAGGAGAGTTCTAGGAAGAGACAGTCTGCATGGAGATGAAGGGGGAGTAACAGTCTGCATAGGGATGCAGGAGGAGATTTACATTTAATGTTCATGAACATCCAATCTTCTGGCTCTAACATTGTGCTGTTGTGCTTCAAATATAAATATGATAAATCCTATGGGCATCCCATATTCCAATCCCTATCCAAGTTGTACCCCCCAATAAAACAACAAAAACAAAACCAGCAAAAGACTTTTCACTGTCTCTGGAAGTGATGTATGAAGTCTGGCAGTGGGGTGAATTGATGGATTGTTTTGTTACTAGCCGCAACTACATGGCTACATGTATTCAGCTGAACAAAAATAAATTAATTAAAAAATTGCATACTCAAAACCTAAACCCAGAGCTGATATGGAGAAATGCCGAAAACTCTTGTTTCAGTTTGCTCCAGCAGGAAAAATACTTCCTTATCTCCCAAAGCAAACACATGCTTCCTGAATCAACATTCTACATTGTTTTACTGTAAATGATAATAGACAGTTAAATTGTGGTAATTTTTTAAAAACTATACAGAGTTCGCAAGACCTTGAATTTGTAGGAAAACCTCAGAAAAGGCCGCTGTAAAGTAATATGTTCTTTCCCAAAACATTGCACAGGCAGCCCGACACAGCAACAGTCCATTCACTCTGGCTCTTCGAACAGTCTAGGCCTAGGGTATGTCTTTTTAGGGTTTATTTACTTGTAGAACTGGTAGCAGTAGGGGATTTGGGGGAGATGTGGATACTCCAAAACGTCAGGCATCATTAGCCGAGGACACTTCTTGCTCAGTAACTGTAGTACAAGCACATGTAGACTGGAACAGTCTATAGGTTCACAACTAGGGATGAGCTTCATGTTCGAGTCGAACCCATGTTTGACTCAAACATCGTCTGTTCGCCCGTTCGCCGAATTGCGAACGATATGGGCCGTTCGCGCCAAATTCGTGTGGCGCGTCACGGCCCATAATTCACTGCGGCATCGCAGTGCATTGCTGGCTGATGATTGGCCAAGCATGCACTATGACCCGTATCATCAGTAGAGAGAGCTGTAATTGGCCAAAGCCATGGTGTGTTCCGGCGTGCTTAGAGGGAGAGAGAGAGAGAGACAGTGTCATTTCATTTGAGTTAGCTAGATTAGGCAGGACAGTCAGTGAGTTAGCTGCACTTACAATGTATTGTGTATATATATGCATCCTAGGTGTTGTATATATATATATAAAAAACAAAGAAATACTGCGCTACCTATAAAAACTAACCCCCCAAGAAGCAGCAGTTAAACAGTGAGATGTGCACTAAAATAACTCATAAAAAAGAAATACAAAATGAAACACGTGAAACAATCACAAAAGCTTCCGTTAGGAAGTACATATAAAAATGCAAAAACGTTGAGGAATATGAAAATTATGAAAAATACATGGGTCTACGCATGTGCGCATGAATCAAACATAAGTGTCAATATATAATATCTGGGAATCAAAATAAGTGTCCATATATAGTAACAGAAAATAAAATGTGAGGTATTGATCTGAAATAAGTCCAAAAGAGACCCCTTGGGTGAATCCAACTAGAGTCAATGGTGTAAAAATGTGAGTAACACCCCATACAGTATCCGCAAATACCCAATAATTGCGCTTACCGCAAGGCAAGCAAACACCAGCCTGTATCACGTCTTGGTATAGAGAATCCAAATGGTGCTCCTAAACTGTGTTCATCATGGCTGAAGGGATGTAATGAGGACACCAGACTTCCATGTCATAGACATGTAAATAAAAAGAAACTGGCCATAGTGTAATACTAAATGTGAACAAAATCAACCAGCGCGGACCACAAATCCTAACTAGGAGCAGCTGTGATACTGAGGGTAAATTTATCAAATCCCATAAAAGTACATATAAAGAGGCAGTACAGCGCATAAAAGTAAATAAAACAAACTATACAAAAAAGTCCAATATAAATGCAGGCAAAATCCAGTGATTCCTCCAGTGACATTAGTGACATGAAACAGATTGCAGGGTGACTGTGGTGACAAGCATGGACCTCCACCTTCGGTGATACTAGCCGCTCACCTCAATAGATGGACCCCTGAATAAATCAGTCAGGTCAAAACAGCAGTTCCCTCACAGGGATAATAACGGGAGGAGGTATATGCAGGTTCAGGCATCTACAGAAACAGCTTCAACAGCGAACATGCAGGCAGTATTTACATGGAAGAGATATGGAAAAAATCTAGTGCTCTCCATCCTGTATGGGACATCCATTTTACCCACGCTTGTGTCCTTCGCACTGGGGTACAGTGCATTCGATTGAGAGTGTTTCTGATATTTTTTAATAAACATTTTTAGAGTTATTCAGAGAGCACTAGATTTTTTCCATATCTCTTCCATGTAAATACTGCCTGCATGTTCGCTGTTGAAGCTGTTGCTGTAGATGCCTGAACCTGCATATACCTCCTCCCGTTATTATCCCTGTGAGGGAACTGCTGTTTTGACCTGACTGATTTATTCAGGGGTCCATCTATTGAGGTGAGCGGCTAGTATCACCGAAGGTGGAGGTCCATGCTTGTCACCACAGTCACCCTGCAATCTGTTTCATGTCACTAATGTCACTGGAGGAATCACTGGATTTTGCCTGCATTTATATTGGACTTTTTTGTATAGTTTGTTTTATTTACTTTTATGCGCTGTACTGCCTCTTTATACATAGTGTAATACTGCCAAACCAATTGAAGTTAAGGAAGGTAGAAAACTTACACTAGTGCATAAAGGTACAGCAGGAAAAGAAAACCCGGAGTGAACACTAACAAGCTCCGTAGTGAAGATGAATCCCACACTCCGTGCAAATAATGCGCTTACCCCAAGGCAAGCCAACAACAGCTTGTGTTCAGTATCAGTCCACCACACTACACTATGTGATCCACCACCAGGCAAATAATGCGCTTACCGCAAGGCAAGCCAACAACAGCTTGTATTCAATGGCAGTATGAGAGATCCACTGGCGTTCTAGACTACTTGCGGCAGGAACCGGAGGATACAGCAGGGACTCCAAAATGACATCTCATAAGCATGTGAATAAAAAGGAACTGGCCATAGTGTAATACATGATGTCGGATGTGTCCGGTGTCGGTGTAGGATCGGCAGTGGATGGGGTTGGTTCTCACCGGAGCCTGTATGACGGATCTCTGTGAGAAGTGAAGCTGCAGACTGCGCAGCAAGCTGTCATATCAAGGAGGGCGGGGCCGACTGCAGCAGGCCAGTCCTCGGTGTAGTGTAGTAGTGCGTCCTCCTCACAGTGTTCAGTTAAAGCTACAAGTTAGTTTAGTGTGACCTCTGCACAGTGTTCAGCTAAAATTACAAGTTAGTGTAGTGCGTCCTCCCCACAGTGTTCAGCTAAAGCTACAAGTTAGTTTAGTGTGACCTCTGCACAGTGTTCAGCTAAAGCTACAAGTTAGGGTAGTGCGTCCTCTTCACAGTGTTCAGCTAAAGCTACAAGTTAGTTTAGTGTGACCTCTGCACAGTGCTCAGCTAAAGCTACAAGTTAGGGTAGTGCGTCCTCCTCACAGTGTTCAGCTAAAGCTACAAGTTAGTGTAGTGCGTCCTCCTCACAGTGTTCAGCTAAAGCTACAAGTTAGTGTAGTGCGTCCTCCTCACAGTGTTTAGCTAAAACTACAAGTTAGTGTAGTGCGACCTCTGCACAGTGTTCAGTTAAAGCTACAAGTTAATGTAGTGCGTCCTCTGAACAGTGTTCAGCTAAAACTACAAGTTAGTGTAGTGCGTCCTCTGAAGAGTGTTCAACTAAAATTACAAGTTAGTGTAGTGCGACCTCTGCACAGTGTTCAGCTAAAGCTACAAGTTAGTGTAGTGCGTCCTCTGAACAGTGTTCAGCTAAAACTACAAGTTAGTGTAGTGCGACCTCCTCACAGTGTTCAGCTAAAACTACAAGTTAGTGTAGTGCGACCTCTGCACAGTGTTCAGCTAAAGCTACAAGCTAGTGTAGTGCGTCCTCTGCACAGTGTTCAGCTAAAGATACAAGTTAGTGTAGTGCGTCCTCCTCACAGTGTTCAGCTAAAGCTACAAGTTAGTTTAGTGTGACCTCTGCACAGTGTTCAGCTAAAGCTACAAGTTGGGGTAGTGCGTCCTCCTCACAGTGTTCAGCTAAAGCTACAAGTTAGTTTAGTGTGACCTCTGCACAGTGTTCAGCTAAAGCTACAAGTTAGTGTAGTGCGTCCTCCTCATAGTGTTCAGCTAAAGCTACAAGTTAGTTTAGTGTGACCTCTGCACAGTGTTCAGCTAAAGCTACAAGTTAGTGTAGTGCGTCCTCCTCACAGTGTTCAGCTAAAACTACAAGTTAGTGTAGTGCGACCTCTGCACAGTGTTCAGCTAAAGCTACAAGCTAGTGTAGTGTGTCCTCCTCACAGTGTTCAGCTAAAACTACAAGTTAGTGTAGTGCGACCTCTGAACAGTGTTCAGCTAAAGCTACAAGTTAGTGTAGTGCGTCCTCCTCACAGTGTTCAGCTAAAACTACAAGTTACTGTAGTGCGAGGTCTGCACAGTGTTTAGCTAAAGCTACCTGTAGAAGGTTGGTGGTGTTTTCCTGATCCTATCACTACCGCAGGCAGCTAAATAAGCTACAAGTTAGTTTTCTGCGAGCTCTGCACAGTGTTCACCTAAAGCTACCTGTAGAAGGTTGGTGGTGTTTTCCTGATCCTATTACTACTGCAGGCAGCTAAATAAGCTACAAGTTAGTTTTTTGCGAGCTCTGCACAGTGTTCAGCTAAAACTACAAGTTAGTGTAGTGCGAGCTCTGCACAGTGTTCAGCTAAAGCTACCTGTAGAAGGTTGGTGGTGTTTTCCCGATCCTATCACTACAGCAGGCAGCTAAAAAAGCTACAAGTTATTTTTTTGCGAGCTCTGCACAGTGTTCAGCTAAAGCTACCTGTAGAAGGTTGGTGGTGTTTTCCTGATCCCATCACTACCGCAGGCAGCTAAATAAGCTACAAGTTATTTTTTTGCGAGCTCTGCACAGTGTTCACCTAAAGCTACCTGTAGAAGGTTGGTGGTGTTTTCCTGATCCTATTACTACCGCAGGCAGCTAAATAAGCTAAAAGTTAGTTTTTTGCAAGCTCTGCACAGTGTTCAGCTAAAACTACAAGTTAGTGTAGTGCGAACTCTGCACCGTGTTCAGCTAAAGCTACCTGTAGAAGGTTGGTGGTGTTTTCCTGATCCTATCACTACCGCAGGCAGCTAAATAAGCTACACGTTAGTTTTTTGCGAGCTCTGCACAGTGTTCACCTAAAGCTACCTGTAGAAAGTTGGTGGTGTTTTCCTGATCCTATCACTACCGCAGGCAGCTAAATAAGCTACAAGTTAGTTTTTTGCGAGCTCTGCACAGTGTTCACCTAAAGCTACCTGTAGAAGGTTGGTGGTATTTTCCTGATCCTATCACTACCGCAGGCAGCTAAATAAGCTACAAGTTAGTTTTTTGTGAGCTCTGCACAGTGTTCACCTAAAGCTACCTGTAGAAGGTTGGTGGTGTTTTTCTGATCCTATCACTACCGCAGGCAGCTAAATAAGCTACAAGTTAGTTTTTTGCGAGCTCTGCACAGTGTTCAGCTAAAGCTACCTGTAAAAGGTTGGTGGTGTTCTCATACTACAGGCAGGCAGTTGATTTTGCTAGCTGCAGTATCAGTATATATATATATATATATATATATATATATATATATATATCCCAGCTTAGTGCAGCTACAGGCCATTAGTATGTCTGGAAGGCCAACAAGGAGAGGCAGACAGTCACAAGCCAATAAAAGAGGACAAGCAGGCTCTGTGTCTAGAGGCAACAGTGCTGGTCGTGGAGACGGTGCATCCTCATCAGCACGTGGCCGTGGGACACGCTTGGTCTTTTTTTCGGCAGCTGGCCGTGTTGAGCCGCAACATGCGGAAGACTTGGTCGAGTGGATGACCAAGCCATCCTCATCCTCCTCATCCTCTCTCACCCATGCTTAGGGTACTTTGTCTGGCAAAGCAGCTGCCAACGCGGCCTCTTCCCTCTGCTCAATGGCATCAGTGACTCCTTCCCTAGCCCCACCCTGTCCTCCTGAGGAGTCCCTCGAACTGTTTGACCACAGTGTTGGGTACATGCTCCAGGAGGATGCCCAGCGTTTAGAAGGCTCTGATGACGATACCGAGCTAGATGAAGGCAGTAACGTGAGCACGGACAGAGGGGGTGCCCAAGAAGGACAGCAATCTGGCAGTCATGCTCCCCCTGCTGCAGCATACTGCCAGGTTTGCTCCAGTGATGAGGAGGGAGGGGATGATGAGGTCACTGATTCAACGTGGGTGCCTGATAGGAGAGAGGAGGAGGAGGAGGCACATCACCAACGAGGCAGGATGCCCTCCAGGAGCCAGCCTAAGGGCAGCACACTGACTGCATCACACCCCAAAGCTCTGCAGGGCGCTGCTGTCTCTGTGTGTTATTCCAAAAGATCTTTGGTGTGGGCCTTTTTTGAGACGAGTGCATCAGATCGCACCACTGCTATTTGCAACATATGCCTCAAGCGTATCTCACGTGGCCAAAACATCTCCTGCTTGGGCACCACATGCTTAACCAGACATATGTTGACCTGCCATGCAGTTCTTTGGCAAGCGTATCTAAAAGACCCACACCAAAGAACAAAGAGTACCTCTCCTTGCTCCTCATCAGCTGAGATCTCCAACCCCACTATACCTTCAGTCCTCTCTGAGACCTGCACTGAGAGGAATGAAGGTGTAAAATTAGGTGTGTCACAGCCAAGTACTTGTGGGCAATCTGCTTTCGGTACACCAACGTCAGATTGTACCAGGCAAATTTCCCTGCCCCAGCTGCTGCACCGCCGAAAGAAGTTCGCTCCCAGCCATCCACAGCGGTTGAATGCTAGCTTGGCAAAATTGCTAGCACTTCAACTGCTGCCTTTTCAGTTGGTAGACTCTACCCCCTTCCGTGAGTTTGTGGAATGTGCGGTTCCTCAGTGGCAGGTACCCAAACGCCACTTTTTCTCACGGAAGGCGATTCCGGCTCTCTACCAGCATGTGGAAAGCAATGTCCATGCCTCGCTGGACAGGGTGGTCAGCGGTAAGGTGCATATTACCACTGACTCATGGTCCAGCAGGCATGGACAGGGACGTTACCTTAGTTTCACCGCGCATTGGGTGACTCTGCTGGCAGCTGGGAAGGATGCAGGACAAGGTGCAGTAGTGTTGGAGGTTTTTCCGCCACCACGCCTCCAAAATGCCACTACTAATGATTGTGACACACCTCTCTCCTCCACCCCCTCCTCTTCTTCTTCCTCCATGGCCTCTTCCTGTGCTTGGTCCTCGGAACCAGCGGTGCTCCGTAGCCGTTCAAGGGGCTACGCAAGTATGCAGGCCAAAAGATGCCATGTGGTGCTTGAGCTGGTGTGCTTGGGGGACAGGAGCCACACTGGGGCAGAGGTTCTGTCAGCTCTGCAGGGGCAGGTTCAGAGGTGGTTGACGCCACACCAACTTAAGGCAGGAATGGTGGTTTGCGACAATGGCACCAACCTCCTCTCTGCCCTCCAACAGGGACAAATGACCCATGTGCCCTGTTTGGCTCACGTCCTTAACTTGGTGGTGCAGCGGTTCTTGGGCAGGTAGCCGGGCTTACAGGATGTCCTGAGGCAGGCCAGGAAAGTCTGTGTGCATTTCCGCCGGTCATATAATGCCAGTGCTCGGCTGGCAGACCTCCAAAAGGAGTTTAACCTGCCCAAGAACCGCCTAATCTGTGACCCACCAGGTGGAATTCAACGTTGGCCATGCTGCAGCGACTGCACACGCAGCAGAGGGCCATCAATGAGTACCTGCAGGGCCGATCCTGTGGTCACAGATGCCTGGGTGCAGAAATATTTCTGGCACCCCCACATGGGCATGGTCATCTTACCAACTCCTCCCCTTTACAAATGATTCTATGGCAACGACTCAAATACAGAGCTGCTCCCCTAAGAAGTCTTTGTTACCTTGAAATCCTCCCATAATCTCTTAACAATAAAGAAAATAAAGGAAGAGAGAACACTAATGAGACCTGGAGGGGAGTCTCTCTGATGCACACAGAGAGGGCTTCTGTTAGAAAGAGTCCCCAGACATAATACAGGATACGGTCAAAGACTGCAGACATGCTACAAGAGATGGTCAGAGACTGAAGACATAGTACAGGACATGATCAGAGACTGCAGACATAGTACAGGAGATGGTCAGAGACTGCAGACATGGTACAGGAGATGGTCAGAGACTGCAGACATAATACAGGAGATGATCAGAGACTGCAGACATAATACAGGAGATGATCAGAGACTGCAGACATAATACAGGAGATGATCAGAGACTGCAGACATAGTACAGGAGATGATCAGAGACTGCAGACATGGTACAGGAGATGATCAGAGACTGCAGACATGGTACAGGAGATGATCAGAGACTGTAGACATGATACAAGAGACAGTCAGGGACTGCAGACATAGTACGGGAGATGGTCAGAGACTGCAGACATAGTACAAGAGATGGTCAGAGACTGAAGACATGATACAAGAGAAGGTCAGAGACTGAAGACATGATACAAGAGAAGGTCAGAGGCTGCAGACATTATACAAGAGATGGTCAGAGACTGCAGATATAATACAGGAGATGGTCAGAGACTGCAGTTCCTATGGACGTTAGTAGATAATGGCCGATCGGCCCTCTCACCTGACCCAGCGATGGTTCTTCTGATCAGGAGTCAGCTCACTCTGAATTGCTCCGCTGGGTAGCATCCAGATCTGTATTCTGGCAGTGACTCCATTCCTTTCTCCGCCAGGGATGGCGCTAGGCTGTGTGTCTTTCCCTCTGGTGGCGCAGGGCAGTGGGGTTCCCTCTCTGATGGTGTTCCCTCAGCACTGTCCTCTCCCTCTGGAGTCCTGGGTGTACTTCCCTGAAAGCTTTCCCAGGCTCCTGTATCTCTCTCTCTCCCATTCAGCTGAGCCTGCTGTGTGGGCTGCAGTTTCCGTGTTACAGTGGGGCTGTCAGTCCTCGGGACTACATGTCCCACAATCCTCTTCTCTGCTCCTTTTTCTATTCTATTTTTTCCCTGGCTGATATGAAGGTGGGGAAGAAACATAGTGGGAGGCTGTGCTGGCCAGCGCTGCTCACTAGTATAGCAGTGCACGTGCGGAGGAGAGGGAGAGGGAGGGGAAGGGGCGAAAGAAGAGCCCACAGCTGTAGTGACGTCACTAGGGTTGGTGTCACCAGGTGCGGTATAACATGGTGTCACCCCCCTTCCACCAACTTTAGTCACCCCTCAGTACAGACCCCCCTCCACTAAGTATAGACCCCCCTTTGTCAGTGCAGACCCCCCACTAAGTATAAACCCCTCTCTCAGTACAGACCCCCCTTCATCAGTATAGACCCCCCCAGGACAAACCACCCCCCCTCCATTAGTAGACCCCCACCAGGACAACCCCCCTCCATTAGTACAGATCCCCCCAGGACAAACCCCCCTCCATTAGTACAGACCCCCCACAGGACAAACCCCCTCCATTAGTACAGACCCCCCAGGAGACCCCCCTCCACTAGTACAGACCCCCACAGGACAAATCCCCCCTTCATTAGTACAGACCCCCCAGGACAAACCCCCCTCCATTAGTACAGACTCCCCCAGGACAAACCCCCTCCATTACTACAGACCCCCCAGGAGAACCCCCCCTCCACTAGTACAGACCACCACAGAACAAATCCCCCCTTCATTAGTACAGACCCCCAGGACAAACCCCCCTCCATTAGTACAGACCCCCCACCAGGACAAACCCCCCTCCATTAGTACAGACCCCCCCAGGATAACCCCCCTCCATTAGTACAGATCTCCCGGACAAACACCCCCCCTCCATTAGTACAGACCCCCAGAACAAACCCCCTCCATTAGTACAGACCCTCCCAGGACAAATCCCCCCTCCATTAGTACAGACCCCCCCAGGACAAATCCCCCCTCCATTAGTACAGACCCCCCCAGGACAAATCCCCCCTCCATTAGTACAGACCCCCCAGGATAAATCCCCCCTCCATTAGTACAGACCCCCCCAGGATAAATCCCCCCTCCATTAGTACAGACCCCCCAGGAGAAACCCCCCTTCATTAGTACAGACCCCCCAGGATAAATCCCCCATTCATTAGTACAGACCCCCCAGGACAACCCCCCTCCATTAGTACAGACCCCAAAGGACAACCCCCCTCCATTAGTACAGACCCCCCAGGACAAATCCCTCCATTAGTACAGACCCCACAGGACAAATCCCCCCTTCATTAGTACAGACCCCCCAGGAAAACCCCCCCTCCATTAGTACAGACCCCCCAAGACAACCCCCCCTCCATTAGTACAGATCCCCCGGACAAACACCCCCCCTCCATTAGTACAGACCCCCCAGAACAAACCCCCTCCATTAGTACAGACCCTCCCAGGAAAAATCCCCCCTCCATTAGTACAGACCCCAAAGGACAACCCCCCTCCAGTAGTACAGACCCCCCAGGACAAATCCCTCCATTAGTACAGACCCCACAGGACAAATCCCCCCTTCATTAGTACAGACCCCCCAGGAAAACCCCCCCTCCATTAGTACAGACCCCCCAGGATAACCCCCCCTCCATTAGTACAGATCCCCCGGACAAACACCCCCTCTCCATTAGTACAGACCCCCCAGAACAAACCCCCTCCATTAGTACAGACCCTCCCAGGACAAATCCCCCCTCCATTAGTACAGACCCCCCCAGGACAAATCCCCCCTCCATTAGTACAGACCCCCCCAGGACAAATCCCCCCTCCATTAGTACAGACCCCCAGGATAAATCCCCCCTCCATTAGTACAGACCCCCCAGGATAAATCCCCCCTCCATTAGTACAGACCCCCCAGGAGAAACCCCCCTTCATTAGTACAGACCCCCCAGGATAAATCCCCCATTCATTAGTACAGACCCCCCAGGACAACCCCCCTCCATTAGTACAGACTCCAAAGGACAACCCCCCTCCATTAGTACAGACCCCCCAGGACAAATCCCACCATTAGTACAGACCCCACAGGACAAATCCCCCCTTCATTAGTACAGACCCCCCAGGAAAACCCCCCCTCCATTAGTACAGACCCCCCAAGACAACCCCCCATTAGTACAGACCCCCCCCAGGAAAACTCCCCCTCTATTAGTACAGACCCCCAGGACAAACCCCCTCCGTTAGTACAGACCCCCCAGGACAACCCCCCCATTAGTACAGACCCCCCAGGACAACCCCCCAATTAGTACAGTCCCCCCCAGGACAACCCCCCCATTAGTACAGACCCCCAAGGACAAACCCCCCACGATTAGTACAGATCGCCCCAGGGATAAATCTCCCTCTATTAGTACAGACCCATTAACACCCGGGCGGCAGCTAGAGAGGACAGTGTGCAGCCGTGCCGCCCGGGTGAAGGGCAGATCTACAGGCAGCAGCTTAGGCGGGAGTGAGAGACAGAGGAGGAGAGAACCTGTGTCAGGGTGCAGGCACGGACTGCCCCCCCAGCGAAGTCACTGTGCGGCTGGTCTCTCTCAACACAGAGACCAGCCGCTCCGATCTCAGGTGGCTGCTCTCCTTCTCTGACAGGAGGAGGAGGGAGGGGGGACGGGCTCTAGCAGCGTAAAGCACAGCGGCCGATCCGCGGCAGCGACCTGCGGACAGAGCCACCTCTGGACACGGAAGGGGAGGAGGAGGAGGAGGGAGGGGATCACTCTGGCGCTTCAGCGCCCCCACCTCTCTGGCGCCTGGGTGCACTGCACCCCGTGCACCCGCCTGGGATCGGCCCTGAGTACCTGTGCGACTATGGCACCAGGACAGGGTCAGGGAGCTTGGTTTTTTTTCCCCTTGCCAGTGAGCCATGATCAGGGATGCATACACTGTCCTGTCACCATTTGAGGATGCCACGAGGATGGTGAGCAGTGACAGTGCATGCATCAGTGACACTGTCCCCCTTGTCCACATGTTGGAGCACACGCTGCGTGGAATAATGGACAGGGCACTTGAGGCAGAACAGAGGCAGGAAGAGGAGGACTTCGTTAGCTCTCAAGGCCCCCTTTATCCAGATAGTGTTCCTGCATGCCCACCGATCACACAGGAAGAGGAGGAGGAGGAGGAGGATTGTGTCAGTATGGAGGTGGAGCCTGGCACTCAGCATCAGCAGCAGTCTTTAAAGGATCAGTCCCAAGAAACACATGGACTTGTACGTGGCTGGGAGGAGGTGGCTGCGGACCTTGTCGTCCTTAGTGACCCAGAGGACTCCGGACCGAATGCCTCAGCAAACCTACGCTGCATGGCCTCCCTGATCCTGCAAAGCCTGTGTAAGGATCCTCGTATTCGTGGTATCAAGGAGAAGGACCAATACTGGCTGGCAACCCTCCTTGATCCACGTTACAAGGGTAAGGTTGCGGACCTTATCTTGCCGTCGCAGAAGGAGCAGAGGATGAAACATCTTCGGGAGGCCTTGCAGAAAGGTCTGTGCAATGCGTTCCCAGAGACTGGGAGGTTACAAACTCCTGTTTCTGGACAACGTGTTGCTGAGGCTACGGTCAGTCAAAGAAGGAGCGGTGGAGAAGGTGGCCGTCTGACCGATGCGTTCAGACAATTTTTTAGTCCGCAGCCCCAAGGTATGATCGGTTCCAGCAACCATCACCAGGCGTCTGTTTTACATGGTGCAGGAATACCTAGGGGCAAGATCTGACTTGGACACCTTTTCCACCGAAAATCCTCTGGGTTACTGGGTCTTGAGGATGGATCACTGGCCAGAGCTTGCACAGTATGCAATTGAGCTACTGGCCTGTCCTGCATCCAGCGTTCTTTCGGAACGCACATTCAGTGCTGCTGGAGGCTTTGTAACCGATCACAGGGTGCGTCTGTCCACCGACTCGGTCGATCGACTGACCTTCATAAAAATGAATCAGTCTTGGATCACCACCAGCTACCAAGCACCTGATGCTGATGTAACCGAATAATTTTTTTTGAAATCTCAGATCCCTTCAAAGACTGCCTATGCTGATGCTGAGTGACTATCCTGAGTAATTATCCTCTTCCTCCTCAATGATCACGCTGATAGCGTGTAAGAACATTTTTGGTTCTGGGCGCCGCCACCAGTGCCTAAGGCCCAATTTTTCAGCCCCTGTTTAACAGGGGCGTGTAATTACAATTTTTGATGCAATACTTTGCAGCAGGGCTCGTTCCTGCGTTCCAACTAGAGTATCTGTGAGGGGTTGCAGTGTTGTGGCACCAGCACCAGTGCCTAAGGCCCAATTTTTCAGTCCCTGTTCAACAGGGCCACGTAATTACAATTCTTGATCTAATATTTCACAGCAGTACCCGTTTCTGCGCCCACCAAGAGCGAGTGAGGACTTACAGTGTTGTGGCACCAGCACCACCACCAAAGGCCCAATTTTTCTGCCTCTGTTCAACAGGTGCATGTAATTACAATTCTTGATATAATATTTCACAGCAGGGCCCTGTGAGGGCTTACAGTGTTGTGGCCACAACAACACCTAAGGCCCAAATTTCTGCTGAGTATATAGGGCAGGCCCCTACTTTCAAACATCCAACTTACAAACGACTCCTACTTGCAAACGGAAGGAGACAACAGGAAGTGACATGAAATCTACCCCTAGGAAGGGAAATTCTCTCCTGTAAGAGTTAATATGGGAAAAACATTTCTCCTTTCCACTGATGCTTTATCACCAATCCTTGTTTCACAAAAAAACCCAAATTTTCAAAAAACATTTGTCATTGGGACAAAAAGTGAAGAGGCGCACAGACAGCAAAACAAATGTCACAGGGGTGATAACCCTTCCCTATGTTTTCCAAAAAGCTTAAAATAGATTTTTTGGCTGGAGCTAAACACGTTAAAAATGTACCAGTTCAAAATTACAAACAGATTCTACTTAACAACAAACCTACAGTCCCTGTCTTGTTTGCACCGCCTGTATACTGCTGTTCAGACTACAGAGCCTGTATACTGCTGTTTCCTTTTTTAATTTGGGTGTGGGGTTCTCCTTAATATCCATACAAGACCCAAAGGGCCTGGTAATGGACTGGGGGGTACCCATGCCGTTTGTCTCACTGATTTTCATCCATATTGCCAGGACCCTACATTAAGCCGCAAGCAGTTTTAAATGACTTTTTTTCCTTTAAAAATGACACTTTGTGCAGGGACTGTTCTAAGCACGGGAAACACTGCCACTTTACAGGCATTCTATAGACACCCCCCAGGTACGATATTTAAAGGAATATTTCACTTTTTTTTTTTTTTTACTTTAAGCATCATTAAAAACGGCCATTTTTAAAAGTTTTTTTTGCATTGATACATGTCCCCTGGGGCAGGACCCGGGTCCCCAAACCCTTTTTAGGACAATACCATGCAAAATAGCCTTTAAAATGAGCACTTTTGATTTCGAATGTTCGAGTCCCATAGACGCCAATGGGGTTCTAAAGTTCGAGCAAATTTTCGGTCCGTTCGCAGGTTCCGGTGCGAACCAAACCGGGGGGCGTTCGGCTCATCCCTATTCACAACATAGGACCATGAAGTAAGTTGGAGATCAAGAAAAAGTAGACTAGAGCAGTATACAGGTTTATGGCTGGGGACCATGAATTGAGATGCAACACAGAAAAGAGACTCTATTCACAATATCCTGACACAAGATCAGTCCATAGGTGCAGCCGTTTTGCAGTGTAGTCCAGCATTCAGTCCAAAGGCCTCTAGGGGCAAGAAGCCCCCCTCCTCTCAGCTCACAGATCTATTCCCTCAGGAAGGAAAAATACACTCTTCCCAGGGCTCCAGACTATTTAACAGCATCCAGCCACCAACTGGGCACACCTCTCAAGGAACTGGCTAGACCCTGCTCAATATTCAGGCTGGTCATTTGAATTCATGACTCTTCTGTCAAAAGCTAGTATGTGCATAGTTGCCAACATTGTAAAAAAAATGAATAGTGACACTTTTTTGTCTGTAGGCAGAGTCTTATTATAATAAGGGGTGGGGCAATCGCATGACTTAGCAGGGAAAGAAAATGCGGGGTGTGCCACGGCGAAAAATTGACGTGGTTTAACTAAATATTGGGCATGGCTTAGAAGGGGCGTGACTCAAAGGGGGTGTGGTTAGAGTCTGAGATGAATGAGGGATGGAGGGAGAAAGAAAAGGAGAAATATGTGTGTATTCCAGAAAGTTTAACAATCAGCAGATAAAGATACTCCAAACATCTGATGTTAGCGCTTCAATCATCCTGGGACCATGGTTGGCATGGTGTCAGGATGATTGAAGCGCATTATTTCTATTTCTATTACTACATTGTAATATAAAATGAAATAGTTCAACTCACCATAATGCAGAATCAGTGGGAGCTCTGAGCGTGTCACTTGCCACCGTCACCTGCCACCAGATGCCATCAGTGTCCCCAGCAGAGTCCCTCCTTACACCAGGTGTCCCCAGTGGAGTCCCTCCTTACACCAGGTGTCCCCAGCGGAGTCCCTCCTTACATCAGGTGTCCCAGCGGAGTCTCTCCTTACACCAGGTGTCCCCAGCGGAGTCCCTCCTTACATCAGGTGTCCCAGCGGAGTCTCTCCTTACATCAGGTGTCCCCAGCGGAGTCTCCGCTGCCATTACAGAATACAAGCTCTCATGTAACAGGTCACTCGCCAAGGGGAACAAACAAGAGGTGGAGCCGGCCGGGTGGCTGCCAATAGAATCGGAGCTGCCGCCAACCCCCCGCCCCACGGCCTTTCCCCCAACATGTCACAGACTGGCAGCAGCCCGGGGGCAGGGGTTTGGCAGCAGATCCATTTCTATTGGCAGGCACCCGGCTGGCTCTGCCTCTTGTTTATTCCCCTCGGTGAGTGACCAGGCTCCACGAGGGCTGGACCCCGAACCTCTAGCGGCGTCTCTGGTGATTCTCTGAGAGAAAAGCCAATTTCCAGTGATTTTTCCCGGGACAATGCAAAAACGGGGCAAGGGTCTAAATCCCATGAATGTCCCGGGAAAATTGGGACTGTTGGCATGTATGGTATGTGGCCAGCCATGCCTCTCAAGTAAGAGTGGTGAGAGGCAGCTGCAGGAGTAGGGATCTCCTAGTTGGAATTTGGTTGTGCTCAATGACAGGGGAGCTACTACAAGACCAAAGGCTCTCCTGCCTGAAACTTCTGTAATGCCAGCACAGGTACCCAAGGTGTCTGGTCCTGTTATGTTTATAAGGTCAAAAAGCTTTGATCTTGCAAGAGACCTATTACTCTGATCATTGAGAATAGTATACAGTC
The DNA here is from genome assembly GCF_042186555.1 of Aquarana catesbeiana. Classification (NCBI taxonomy): domain Eukaryota; kingdom Metazoa; phylum Chordata; class Amphibia; order Anura; family Ranidae; genus Aquarana; species Aquarana catesbeiana. Next base: position 544,873,321 of record NC_133326.1, read on the forward strand.
TTAGACCCTTTTCGTGTTGACCCTTGGGGTGTATATACACGAACTAAGCATATTTTGGCACAGGAATTGTCACAGAGTCCTTCTCCACAGATATCTGTACATGTAGAGGAAACTGGAGTATGAGGCGTTGTTTAGTCTGTGCTCTTCCTGCCGTGCTTTGCCTCCGGAGGATTATCTGTGGACAGATGTCTTTAATTGATGAAGCACTTGCACGTGATCATGACTGTCACATTCTATGCACTTAATCGCAGCCTAACAGTCTTTAGCATGGTGTTCGGTGGAAGCCTAGCAATTAAACATTTCTTTTAACCACTTCAGCCCCGGAAGGTTTTACCCCCTTCCTGACCAGAGCACTTTTTACAATTCGGCACTGCGTCGCTTTAACTGCTAATTGCGCGGTCATGCAATGCTGTACCCAAACGAAATTTGCGTCCTTTTCTTCCCACAAATAGAGCTTTCTTTTGATAGTATTTGATCACCTCTGCCGTTTTTATTTTTTGCGCTATACACGGAAAAAGACCGAAAATTTTGAAAAAAAATGATATTTTCTACTTTTTGTTCTAAAAAAAATCCAATAAACTCAATTTTAGTCATACATTTAGGCCAAAATGTATTCGGCCACATGTCTTTGGTAAAAAAAATGTCAATAAGTGTATATTTATTGGTTTGCGCAAAAGTTATAGCGTCTACAAACTAGGGTACATTTTCTGGAATTTACACAGCCTTTAATTTATGACTGCCTATGTCGTTTCTTGAGGTGCTAAAATGGCAGGGCAGTACAAAACCCCCCCAAATGACCCCATTTTGGAAAGTAGACACCCCAAGGAATTTGCTGAGAGGCATGTTGAGCCCATTGAATATTCATTTTTTTTGTCCCAAGTGATTGAACAATGACAAAAAAAAAAAAAAAAAAAAAAAATTACAAAAAGTTGTCACTAAATGATATATTGCTCACACAGGCCATGGGCATATGTGGAATTGCACCCCAAAATACATTTAGCTGCTTCTCCTGAGTATGGGGATACCACATGTGTGAGACTTTTTGGGAGCCTAGCCGCGTACGGGGCCCCGAAAACCAATCACTGCCTTCAGGATTTCTAAGGGCGTACATTTTTGATTTTACTCCTCACTACCTATCACAGTTTTGAAGGCCATAAAATGCCCAGATGACATAAAACCCCCCCAAATGACCCCATTTTGGAAAGTAGACACCCCAAGCTATTTGCTTTGAGGCATGTTGAGTCCATGGAATGTTTTATATTTTGACACAAGTTGCGGGAAAGTGACAAATTTTTTTTTTTTTTTTTTTTTTTTGCACAAAGTTGTCACTAAATGATATATTGCTCACACAGGCCATGGGCATATGTGGAATTGCACCCCAAAATACATTTAGCTGCTTCTCCTGAGTACGGGGATACCACATGTGTGGGACTTTTTGGGAGCCTAGCCGCGTACGGGGCCCCGAAAACCAAGCACCGCCTTCAGGATTTCTAAGGGCGTACATTTTTGATTTTACTCCTCACTGCCTATCACAGTTTCGGAGGCCATGGAATGCCCAGGTGGCACAAACCCCCCCCAAATGACCCCATTTTGGAAAGTAGACACCCCAAGCTATTTGCTGAGAGGCATGGTGAGTATTTTGCAGCTCTCATTTGTTTTTGAAAATAAAGAAAGACGAGAAAAAAAAATTTTTTTTTTTCTTTTTTCAATTTTCAAAACTTTGTGACAAAAAGTGAGGTCTGCAAAATACTCACTATACCTCTCATCAAATAGCTTGGGGTGTCTACTTTCCAAAATGGGGTCATTTGGGGGTTTTTTTTGCCACCTGGGCATTCCATGGCCTCCGAAACTGTGATAGGCAGTGAAGAGTGAAATCAAAAATTTACGGCCTTAGAAAGCCTGAAGGCGGTGCTTGGTTTTCGGGGTCCCGTACGCGGCTAGGCTCCCAAAAAGTCCCACACATGTGGTATCCCCGTACTCAGGAGAAGCAGCAGAAAGTATTTTGGGGTGTAATTTCACATATTCCCATGGCATGTTTGAGCAATATATCATTTAGTGACAACTTTGCGCAAAAAAAAATAAAAAAAATAAAAAATTGTCTCTTTCCCGCAACTTGTGTCACAATATAAAATATTCCATGGACTCGACATGCCTCTCAGCAAATAGCTTGGGGTGTCTACTTTCCAAAATGGGGTCATTTGGGGGGGTTTTGAACTGTCCTGGCATTTTATGCACAACATCTAGAAGCTTATGTCACACATCACCCACACTTCTAACCACTTGAAGACAAAGCCCTTTCTGACACTTATTGTTTACATAAAAAAATAATTTTTTTTTGCAAGAAAATTACTTTGAACCCCCAAACATTATATATTTTTTTTAAAGCAAATGCCCTACAGATTAAAATGGTGGGTGTTTCATTTTTTTTTTTCACACAGTATTTGCGCAGCGATTTTTCAAACGCATTTTTTGGGGAAAAAACACACTTTTTTTACATTTTAATGCACTAAAACACACTATATTGCCCAAATGTTTGATGAAATAAAAAAGATGATCTTAGGCCGAGTACATGGATACCAAACATGACATGCTTTAAAATTGCGCACAAACGTGCAGTGGCGACAAACTAAATACATTTTTAAAAGCCTTTAAAAGCCTTTACAGGTTACCACTTTAGATTTACAGAGGAGGTCTACTGCTAAACTTACTGCCCTCGATCTGACCTTCGCGGCGATACCTCACATGCATGGTGCAATTGCTGTTTACATTTGACGCCAGACCGACGCTTGCGTTCGCCTTAGCGCGAGAGCAGGGGGGACAGGGGTGCTTTTTTTTTTTTTTTTTTTTTTTTCTTTATTATTATTATTTTTTTATCTTATTTTTAAACTGTTCCTTTCATTTTTTTTTTTTTTTTAATCATTTTTATTGTTATCTCAGGGAATGTAAATATCCCCTATCATAGCAATAGGTAGTGACAGGTACTCTTTTTTGCAAAAATTGGGGTCTATTAGACCCTAGATTTCTCCTCTGCCCTCAAAGCATCTGACCACACCAAGATCGGTGTGATAAAATGCTTTCCCAATTTCCCAATGGCGCTGTTTACATCCGGCGAAATCTAAGTCATAAAATGCTCGTAGCTTCCGGTTTCTTAGGCCATAGAGATGTTTGGAGCCACTCTGGTCTCTGATCAGCTCTATGGTCAGCTGGCTGAATCACCGGCTGCATTTTCAGGTTCCCTGTTGAGACAGGAGAGCCAGAGAAAAACACGGAAGACGTTGGGGGGGGGGAGGGGCATTCCCTCCCACTGCTTGTAAAAGCAGTCTAGAGGCTAATTAGCCGCTAGGATTGCTTTTACATGAAAGCCGACCGCTGGCTGAAAAGAATGATACCAAGATGATACCTAAACCTGCAGGCATCATTCTGGTATAACCACTCAAAGTCGTGAATGGCGTACCTGAAGACAAAAAAATGGTTAACAATAAAGCACAGTAAACGGTAAGGTATAAAAAATTGCATACCTGAAAAGCAAACATGATAAAACATAATAACAATAAAACATTGCAGAATATAATACAGTAAAAAAGAACAGAACAATAGAGAGAGAGAATAGAGAGAGAAAGAACAATAAAACGACAACTATTTTTTTTTTATTTTATATTTTTGTATGTGTTTTTTTTTTTTTTTACACTTTTTTTTGTAACTAACTTTTATAACTGTAACCGGTTCCAGGTTCGGGTCTCTCAAAATGCGATGGCATTTTGGGAGACCCTGTGAAAGTGTGCCTAGTCTGTGGAATGCTGTACCCTACGCTAATACTCAGCTAGTGAATGGTAGCGTTCAAAACATTCACCAATGCAAAGACCAGGATTGTCAGGACAGGAGGGACAATAATAGCGGGTGTCACGTCTATATCCGCGCTTGCTGTAGACACGACATCTTTTTTGGGGGGTTCGTTGGGTAGGGGTACTCGGGAGGACATAAAGAAAATGCCTCTCATGCAGCCGACTGCATTTGGTTGGGGATGTGAATGGGGGAAGTACGGGCGCTGCAGAAGTGGTGGGTTCCCAATTAGGATTGGCGAATGCAGCAGGAAGGGCACTATGGGCACGACGGGCCTGTGTTCGTCTTCTTGGTGGCAGCGGGACACTACTTGTGCTTGCCACCTCACCAGCTTGAACTGCACTTATGGGACTCGCCACGTCACCAAGTGTTACTGCAGTGCTGGTTTGACTACGACCGGGCTGTACTAGGCCGCTGGTGCTTGCCAGTTCACCAAAACGCTACCAAAAAAACTGTTAGCGATCGCAAGGATCAGGCCTGACTCTGCGAACGCTGCAGTTATGCGTTTAGTGTTTTGTAAGTGACAGTGATCGATCGATACTGCACTTGGGTGGGCTGGGCTGGGCCGGGCGGAGGGGCAAAACGCAGGTGCTAGCAGGTATCTGGGCTGATCCCGCTAACACTGCGTTTGTGGGAACCCTAAACTGCTGGGGACGCTAGTATAGATCTGATCGGATCAGATATTGATCCGATCAGATACTATACCACTAAGGGAGGCGTATGCTGCGTGCGTGGGTGTTAGCGGTACTGGCGCTAACCTGACGCTGCCTGGGGCTGGTGCTTGCCAGTTCACCAAAACGCTACCAGAAAAACTGTTAGCGATCGCAGGGATCAGGCCTGACTCTGCGAACGCTGCAGTTATGTGTTTAGTGTTTTGTAAGTGTCAGTGATCGATCGATACTGCACTTGGGTGGGCTGGGCTGGGCCGGGCGGAGGGGCAAAACGCAGGTGCTAGCAGGTATCTGGGCTGATCCCGCTAACACTGGGTTTGTGGGAACCCTAAACTGCTGGGGACGCTAGTATAGATCTGATCAGATCAGATATTGATCCGATCAGATACTATACCACTAAGGGAGGTGTACGGTGCGTGCGTGGGTGTTAGCGGTACTGGCGCTAATCTGACGCTGCCTGGGGCTGGTGCTTGCCAGTTCACCAAAACGCTACCAAAAAAACTGTTAGCGATCGCAGGGATCAGGCCTGACTATGCGAACGCTGCAGTTATGCGTTTAGTGTTTTGTAAGTGACAGTGATCGATCGATACTGCACTTGGGTGGGCCGGGCAGAGGGGCAAAACGCAGGTGCTAGCGGGTATCTGGGCTGATCCCGCTAACACTGCGTTTTCGGGAACCCTAAACTGCTGGGGACGCTAGTATAGATCTGATCGGATCAGATATTGATCCGTACAGATACTATACCACTAAGGGAGGCGTATGCTGCGTGCGAGGGTGTTAGCGGTACTGGCGCTAATCTGACGCTGCCTGGGGCGACGCATATCACCGCCGGGCGATCAGGGGGCTAAACCTTTATTAGGTAATAAACGGCGGGTGCCCTGACACTATAAAAAATAAACAAACTAACCAGCGTCACCCGTAACACTTATATGGTGATCAGTGGTGAAAGGGTTAACTAGGGGGCAATCAAGGGGTTAAAACCTTTATTAGATAGTATATGGGGGTCCCTGTCGCTATAAAACGCTGACGGCGAACCTAAATATTTACGTCTCTAACTAGCGTCACCAGCGACACTAATACAGCGATCAGAAAAATGATCGCTTAGTGACACTGGTGACAGGGGGTGATCAAGGGGTTAAAACTTTATTAGGGGGGGTTAGGGGGGTATCCTAGACCTAAAGGGGGGTAATATTCACTGCCCTAACACTGTAACTGTCACAAACTGACATTATGCAGTAATCAGAAAAAAAAAAAAAAAAAAAAAAAAAAATACTGCTAATGTCAGTTTGTGACGGGGGGGGGGGGTGATTGGGGGGGGATCGGGGGGCGATCGGGGGGGGATCGGGGGTGTAAGGTATGCCTGGCATGTTCTACTGTGTGTGTTTGTGTTGTGTGCACTTACATGTCTTCTCTCCTCGGCGCTGGGACGGAAACTGCCAGACCGAGGAGAGATGACATCACATCCTCTGCCTGTGTGAAACTATACACAGGCAGAGGAGGATTCCCATTGGCTGGGAGCGATCGCGAGGGGGGGGCCACGATCGGATGGTCTCCCCCTCGCCTCCCGACGCTCCCAGTCAGATGCCGACCGCCGATGGCACCGGGGGGGGGTCCGATTGGACCCCCCGCCCGCGGGAGGCAGATCACGTACAGGTACGTGATTCTGCCTGCCCGTGCCATTCTGCCGACGTATATATACGTTAGGCGGTCGGCAAGTGGTTAAAGGGGTTGTAAAGGTAATTTTATTTATTTTTAAAAATAACTAACATGTCATACTTACCTTCACTGTGCAGCTCGTTCTGCACAGAGTGGCCCCGAACCTGCTCTTCTGGGGTCCCTCGGCGGCTGTTTCAGCTCCTCCCCGCAAGAACTATCCACCTTAATGCGAGCTCCCTCGCATGGTGGTTAGTTCTTGCGGGCGCGCTCCCGTGATACAGCCGGGTGGCTATAGCCGCTCACTGTATCACTCGGCCCCGCCCCCCGGCGCGCCGCGTCATCGGATGTGATTGACAGCAGCGCGAGCCAATGGCTGCGCTGCTTTCAATTCATCCACTGCAGCCAATCAGCGACCAGGCTGAGCTGCAATAGAGATGACGGGAACGAGCAGCGGAGATTCGAGGTGTCAGGTAAGTAAAACGGGGGGGCTGGGGGCGGCGGTATTGTCAAAAGTTTTTTCACCTTAATGCATATAATGCATTAAGGTGAAAATTTTTTTACCTTTACAACCCCTTTAAGCACTTTGTGTTCTTGCAAGGGTTTCTTTCTGAAGCCAATACATTTTCTAAGCAGGTGTGTTTTGTTATGTATGGAGCACTGGCGATTTGGGTTCTCAGTTTTCTTGTTCTGATCAGTCTTATCAGGGACTGAACTAGGTTCAGGTAGAATATCAATCCTTTTCACAGACACTGGACCTCTGCGGTCCCTATGTAAAATGTATGAGCTTGCACACCTTGGATAAAGTGGACTGAGAGGTTTGGACTTCTCAAAGGAGAAACATGGATCGTTCTTAGTATCTGCAATTCTCCTAATGAACCCACAGAAGTAGGAAAAGGGGAGGAAAGGAAACTGTCAGGAGCATGTAAATGCTCCTGCTCTTTCACAACTGCTGATCTCATTCCAGCATCCTGGTTTTGGCTATGATGCATCCCCGTCTGTCTGTCAACCCGCATGGTGATTGAAGTGGCCAGTCTCTAGGTGGAGACCAAACCTGATTTAAGCCAGCCAAGCCTGCAGTCTCATGCTTGTGATATTGCGTTTCTTACACGTGTTCCAAGCTCCCTGTTTGTCTGCCCTGCTCTGCTAGATTGGATTCCCTCACTGACAACCTCGGATATTGACTATTCTCTGAACCACTCTGCCTGTCTGTCAACCCTGTACCTGTTTGCTTTGCTCAGTTGGCGCATGCCCTGGCGTGGTAGCCAGGCACTATAGCATTGTGTGTAAGTCCTAAGGGCAATGACATTTTTTTTCGGTCCGAACATAAATTTTTGGTTATTTGGCAGAGCCCCGCCCCAAAGCATCCCCCCTCATGTTGAGGACATGTGGCCTGGTATGGTTCAGGAGGGGGGCTGTCCGCTTGTCCCTCCCCCTTTCCTGGCCTGCTGGGCCACATGATCGGATAAGAGTCTGGATTTTGGTGGGGCCCCACACCGTTTTCTTTTTAATTTTGGCATTGTGTTTCGGTGGAAGCCCAGCAGTTGACGCAAACCCCACTTTGTGTGAGGGGGAGGGGGGGGTCCCATGCAATTTATTTTCTGAAATTTTCATTACCGGCATTCTTTTGTTTACATTTCAGCTGTTAGTGGGGAAGCCCGCGGCCAGCTTACCGACCCACTCCTTAACAACCTGAACAACCAGCTATTCTTCATACAGACAGCTATTCTTCACACAGAACTTAAATTGGTCGATTATTTTTTGAAACAAAACAAAATTAAATGAAACAAAGCAAATTCTGAAATGAATCGACAAAACAAAATTAGTAACATAATGAATCTATCTGAAACTAAATAATTTTTTTTCTGTTCTGCACATGTCTACTTATGGGAAAGGGATTGCAATAGGTGAAGAACACAGAAGCCAGTTATGCCGTGTACACACAGGCGGACTTTTCGACCAAACTCGTCCGCCGGAACGAATCCGTTGGACAATCCGACCATGTGTGGGCTTCATTGGACTTCCGACGGACCTTTTTGGACGAAAATCAGACAGACTTTAGATTTGAAACATGTTTCAAATCTTTCCGACGGATTCGAGTCCAGTTGAAAAATCCGTTCGTCTGTATGCTAGTCCGATGGACGAAACCCGTCGCTAGGGCAGCTATTGGCTACTGGCTATCTACTGGCTATCTACTTCCTTATTTTAGTCCGGTTGTACGTCATCACGTACGAATCTGTCAGACTTTGGTGTGATCGTGTGTGGCCAAGTCCGTTCGTTCGAAAGTTTGTCAGAAGTCCGTCAAAAGTCCGTTGGAAAGACTGTCGGACCTTTGATGCCGAAAAGTCCGCCCATGTGTACACGGTATTATAGTGTCTGACCACCTGCGTTAGTGGTAAGCGTGACAGAAACTTTATTTTCTTTCTTGTACCTTGATCCAAGTCATGCCCATTTTCCCTGAATACCATAAGGTAACTTAGAGACTATTGGGTTAACCCACGAGCGGTATCTAGGTAACTGAGGCTGGGTAGGTGGGTATTAGCTTTGGCAAGGTGAAGCCCCAAGAGAAGGCCACTGAGTTCCTGAAACTTTAAATTGTCTCTGCTAGATATTATTTGGGAAGCTTTCCAAACGTTTAAAGCAGTAGTAAACCACTTTAAGGTGCCAGGTAAAGCCAAAAAGCCATAGTGAAACTTGCCTGAAAACAAAGCCCTCCAGTGATGCAATGTTACCGCTAGAGCCCGCTTCCATCTTCCGTCCGGGTCCGTGGACTCCGGCTGTGTGACTGGCCGGAGCCGTGATAACGTCTCTCCCGTGCATGTGCATGGAAGCTGCCGTTTATGTCACAGGATTCTGAAGGAATGGACAGCCGGATCCAGAGCGCATCGCCAATGATGTCATCAGCTGCATATATAGTAAATATCTCCTAAATGGTGCACGTTTAGGAGATATTCACAGTACCTTTAGAGCCCTTGCACACTGGGGCGGTTTGCAGGCGCTATTGCGCTAATAATAGCGCCTGCAAACCGCCCCGAAAGTGGCGCTGCTGTCATCCCAGTGTGAAAGCCCCGAGGGCTTGCACACTGGAGCGATGCGCTGGCAGGACGGTAAAAAAAGTCCTACCAGCAGCATCTTCGGAGCGGTGAAGGAGCGGTGTGTATACCGCTCCTTTACCGCTCCTGCCCATTGAAATCAATGGGACGGCGCGGCTATACCGTCGGCAATGCGCCTCTGCAGAGGCGCTTTGCGGTGGTATTTAACCCTTTCTCGGCCGCTAGCGGGGGGTAAAACCGCCCCGCTAGCGGCCGCATACCGACGGTAAAACGCCGCTAATAATAGCGGCGTTTTACCGCCGACGCCGCCCCCCACCCCAGTGTGCAAGGGCTCTTAGGTAGGCCTTATTATAGGTCAAGTCAAAAAATGAAGTTTACAACCACTTTAAGTAAAGCATCCTCAATGGTCTAGCTGCCGAAGCTATGCTCAAGTCTGTCCCAAGCGGCATTTCTTTTGATATGTCTTCTTTTTTTTTTTATTAGTTTTTCATAAGTCATACAATACAGATCCTTAAGTGGGTCGGCACAACACCAACACCACCTGAAACGGCCACGCAGGGCCTACATCTCTGAACTAACATAGTTCAACTAACTATAACAAAAATACCAACTCTTTACCATGCCCAACTTCCCCCTTCCCAAACGCCCCCTAACATTTACCAGCTCAAACAGACTGTACTGCAGTAGTGTACCATAATAAATTAAACATCAGCAATGTTACCATCTGTTTTTGTTTCAGTATGATCCACAGAGGCCCTCCTATTTAGAAGTTACAGTGGGGACGGAAAGTATTCAGACCCCCTTAAATTTTTCACTCTTTGTTATATTGCAGCCATTTGTTAAAATCATTTAAGTTCATTTTTTTCCCTCAATAATGTACACACAGCACCCCATATTGACAGAAAAACACAGAATTGTTGACATTTTTGCAGATTTATTAAAAAAGAAAAACTGAAATATCACATGGTCCTAAGTATTCAGACCCTTTGCTCAGTATTTAGTAGAAGCACCCTTTTGATCTAATACAGCCATGAATCTTTTGGGGAAAGATGCAACAAATTTTTCACACCTGGATTTGGGGATCCTCTGCCATTCCTCCTTGCAGATCCTCTCCAGTTCTGTTAGGTTGGATGGTAAACGTTGGTGGACAGCCATTTTTAGGTCTCTCTAGAGATGCTCAATAGGGTTTAAGTCAGGGCTCTGGCTGGGCCATTCAAGAACAGTCATGGAGTTGTTGTGAAGCCACTCCTTCGTTATTTTAGCTGTGTGCTTAGGGTCATTGTCTTGTTGGGAGGTAAACCTTCGGCCCAGTCTGAGGTCCCGAGCACTCTGGAGAAGGTTTTCGTCCAGGATATCCCTGTACTTGGCCGCATTCATCTTTCCCTCGATTACAACCGTCCTGTCCCTGCAGAAATGAAATGTGGGAAATTAACCTTTAATAGCCATTTAACCTGTGTGTGCCACCTTCTGTGCCTGTACCAAGGCCAAACATTCCAGGATATGTAAACTTTTCACCAGGGCCTTTTGAGTGATTTCTGTTATCATTATGATTTTAAAAGGAGCCAAAAAACTATGTGATAATTGGCTTCATGTGATCACTATCCTTGAATATAAGACAGTGTTTTGGTATGAATGGTAATGTGTCCTTCGCGCCACTAGGGGTAGTGAATGAACCTAGTGTCTAAATTTAAATGTGATGACAGTGTTTTGGTAGGATTAGACATATTTTCAATATAAATGCTAAAATTTCAAAATTTCTGCAGGGTGTGTAAACTTTTGAGCACAACTGTATATGTTGCTCTGTATAAAGGCATCATGGAGTTCACTAGTTCTTTCCAAAAGAATACTGAGGGGGCAGTTGAGCAGTATAGCCTTCCTACCATAAAATAATAGGATAGTAAGTAGTGTCCTATGGGCCCTGGAGGGAACCACCTCTTCTACCAGGTCGAGAAGACACACACTGGCCGACATGGGGATGGGAGGGGTCAGAACCTCTGATATGCAGGAGGTGATCGCAGCCCAAAAAGCTTGAATCTGCGAGCATTTCCAGAATATCTATTCAGCTGAAGCGGGGGGAGGGAGAAAGAACAGCACCAGCATTTGGTAGGTGAGGATGGATAGATTGTGGCTATTCTGACTGGAGTATAGTATATACTATGAAGGAATTTTAAACTGGATTACTCTATCCCTAGCTGAAACCAAATGTTTGAGCGGTTGTTCCGAAAGCTCATCCCAATCCTCTCCCTGTACATCCGGCACCTCTGACACCCATCTCTCCCTACAGTTAGTCACCATCTGAGGCATTTTTTTGAACAGGTCTTTTTACGTCACCGACAAAGGCTTGGCAAGATCTTCTGCCGACAATAGGTCTTCTAGAGCCAAAGGCAGAGCCTCCTCCCCCATGGCACAAAACTGACTTTAAAAAGCATGTCTCAATTGGAAAAACCAAAAAGGTAGGAATTGGGTAGGTTATGTCTTGCTTTCAATTGGTCAAACGTCACCAACTCTCCTTTCTTTGTAATAGCCCCTAGTGTTTTGATACCTACACTCGCCCAAAGCATGAGGTTTGGTATGGAATGAAAGTGGCCAAGTTCAGGGTTCATCCAAAGTGGGGCAGAAGGCGATAGACCAACGTAGCTAGAGCATGCCAGTTTCAGTGTCGCAGCCCAAGCTCTGATGGTGGATTTCATTGTCAAAGTTAACGGTAGACTAGATTTGGAGCCCCCGTAAAGTGCTAGCTTTAAACTTTCATATGACCCCAGCTATGCGGCCTCTAGAATTGTGGCTGAGTTGCCATCGTCTGCTATCAGCCAGCATTAAGCAAACACCCTCTGCGCCAGACAACCTTGCCCCCAAGGTACCTGTAGCACCTTTAACCCTATGCGTGCGGCCATGGGGGACCAAAGAAATTGGCCAATGATGCTGTCCAATTTCTTGAAATAAGATTTTGTATCCAATTTGGGGAATGGCGTAAGAAATACAATATAACTGGAAGTATTTCCTTTTAAGGAGATTGATTCTCCCTATCAGGGACAATGGCAGTTTTTTCCAGGCTTGAACTATTTGCTTGAGCTGAGACACTAATGGAAGTAAGTTTAAGGACATATAATCTCTAACATTTGCAGTTACTTGCACTCCCAGATACGTAATTGTAGAAACCCATTTCAACGGGAGACTGGGATCAGCCTCATCTCTGGCCCCAGCATCCAGTGGCAAATATGGAGGATTTGTCCCAGTTCACCTTTAGCCCCGAGAAGGTAGCAAAGTTATTCATAATGGTCAAAGCTGCTTTAAGTGATTGCCGTGGGTCTCTGAGGAACAATATTAGGTCATTTGCACATAATGCAAGGCATTCCCATATAGAGCCCACTTGGATGGCTCCTATGTCCTGCGAGGATCTAAGAGCAATCGCAAGGGGCTCCATCGTCAAGACAAACAAGTAATCATCTCCACAACTCGGAAAGTCCAGCCGTGGAGGCCCAGGAAAGCAGTTCAAGGGAGGCCGGTCTATTAGGGTTAGATGAGTCCAAGGCAGGGTCTAGAATAGCATTAAAATCCCCCATCAATACCGTGGGTAAATGAGCAAATGGTGCCAATTTAACCAATAAATCATATAACAATTTATCCTGGAATGGTGGAGGTAAATAGATATTCACTAGCAGAAACTTTTGATGGCAAAGCTCCAAAACCACTGCCACATATCTTCCTCCTTGATCAGAGACCACCTGATGAACAATACATGGCACAGCTTTACGGATTAGGATAGATACCTGGTGTAACACGTGTAAACTGCGCTAACTCCTGTTTATTTTACCTGAAGTGAAGAAAAAATTGTTTCAAATATTGATGTGAAACAAAATAAATACTGTTGCCATTTGAAAATAAAACTGAAAACAAAATTACATTGAAACAGAAGTGAAACAAAAAGACTAAAGTGCTGCAACCGTACTAAAACCAAGAATTTTCAGTTTTCACAATATAATAACGAAACTCAGGTGCGCTACTAGTGTCTATCCCACCCAAATATGAAAAATGAACTGGTGGCCAAAAAATGAATACATGTGTAAAAACAATTAAACACAAATGAGTGATTAACGTGACAAAGTCCCCTTGAGGAATGGATGGTGGAAAAACAATTTAAACAGTCCTAAAATTTCAAATAGGTGCTTTTCATAGGAAAACTTCCTTTTAGAAGGTGCTATGATCCTAGGATGAAATAAAAAGGGACGCCGCTTACCAGATGCGTGGGACCCCTGTTACGGGGGTCTAACAGGCTCAGATAAAATAAATCTTGCAGGCGGGGACGGCTGAAGGGATTCCCACAGATTTAGATATCCATCTGCTTCTGAACTTCCACTGGCATAGGCGATATCCCGCTGAGTGACAAACAGCTGATCTGTGCTGAAACAGCTGATCGGAAGAGCAGCTGGTCTGTGTGTTCAGACCGCAATCTTTCTCCTGCACTGTGGAATCAGTGTAGCCGACTGGCTTGGTTCCGCATGTATAGAGGGGATTAGAAGAAAAGAGCTTCCATGGTGTAGTACATTAAAACTTCTTTTATTAAAAACCACGGTCGGCAACAAAGTTTTTGACAGAAAATCAAAACCAAATGAATGCTGAAGCAGTGTTTTCCATTAAGGCTAGACTGCTACTGTGTGGTGACGTCAGGCTTCATGGCGCCATGATCATTTTATTTATTTTATCTGAGCCTGTTAGACCCCCGTAACAGGGGTCCCACGCATCTGGTAAGCCTTTTTATTTCATCCTAGGATCATAGCACCTTCTAAAAGGAAGTTTTCCTATGAAAAGCACCTATTTGAAATTTTAGGACTGTTTAAATTGTTTTTCCACCATCCATTCCTCAAGGTGACTTTGTCACGTTAATCACTCATTTGTGTTTAATTGTTTTTACACATGTATTCATTTTTTGGCCACCAGTTCATTTTTCATATTTGGGTGGGATAGACACTAGTAGCGCACCTGAGTTTCATTATTATATTAGGATAGATACCTCTCTGGTAAAAGTGGAATAGGTAGAGTGTATAGCTCTCTGTACCCAAGGTTGGCTTAGTGATAGAATTTTACCACCGTCAAGGTCTGTCTCCTGCAGGAGGATGACATGTGGCTTAATCTGCTTAAAGGGTAAGTTCACCTTTTGTACACTTATAATTTTATTTTTTTCCCCTAAATTCCAGCTCCCCTATGCACCAATATAGCATTCATGTACTTTTTTTTGCAAAAATATCAAAGCTTTCCATTAAATCTAGAGTCACTTACTTTTCTTGTCCTAATCCACGTTTCCAGACGTGTCCATTAGTAATGTCTCAGACATTAGTAAAATTTGATCAGACTTTAGCATGACACAGGAAGGAGTGACCAGCTGACCTCATTAGCACTCACCCTGCATCATCTACCCACCCATTCCCAGCTGCACGTTTTTTAAATGAAATACAATCAGTGATCACCCTTCTCATAAAATACACAATCAGATTCCCGGGCTCTGTTCTGCCGTGATCGCTGCCTTCTCCATCCTCGTGGCTGACTGTGCTGCGCACGGGGAAGACGACACCGAGGCCAAGATGGCAGAGCCTAAGCCCCGGCCTCGTGAGGATCGTGTCTGGCGCTGGTCTAACAGCGCTTTCTCATTGTATTTAGAGACTGATGTTGGCATGCCCAGGGTGTCGGATGGCTCTGGACTCACTACCATGCCAAGTTACCGGATAAGACTGCACAATATTCGGATGTTTTCAGAAGAAAGCACGGAGCTCCAGGGAAATGCATTCTGCTGTGGTCACATCTGGTCATGCCCCTTTTGATACATTTTTTATACATTCAGCAGCATGAGGACCTAGCCACTTGATAAGCAGATCTAGTTCTTCTGTAGTTGGGACTTTTAGTTCACTAATTGTGGCCTTGAAGGTGGATTGCCAGCCTCTGTAATTTTCAGGATTTTCATCAATCCTAGTGAAACCTGATTTGGTGAGCTCTTTGTGGAGCATGTCTTTAGCAAACTGTGACATGTCTGAGTTTTCAGACTTTGGATGCACAGTTACATGCAGAGCAAAGTTAGTTACTTTGGCTGGTATGCTGAGATTGAGCGACTTTGGGAGATAAGGTGGTTCAAAGGTGTTTTTACCTAACACTGACTCAAAGTTGATTGCCATATTGGGTCGCAGATGTGGAGCAGTGAACTTGGTAGGAGGTAGTTGACTAGCCTCATGGTACGATGTATTGTTCATTACCTGCATACTGGTGTCCATAATTTGCTGTGGTGCAAAAGCCTGTTCTACTGAGGCATGAGTAGGCAGATTGTCTTGAGAGGTGGTAGGCACGGTGTACTGACCTTGATTGAGGGATACAGCTGCTGTGGCTGGGGGCTGAAGTTTTGGGAAAGAGTATGAGGAATATGATCGATATATTGCAACTGAGTTTCTGCTGCTCCTACGTCTTTCACTTTAACTAGCAGCTTGCTCTAAAACCTTTGTAGAAGGGGAGGATTTTGGGTCTTTATATGAGGCATGGGTAGGTGCCTCCATCCCTATTTCAGATACATACCAAAGGGAATTTGGGACTTTGTATGAAGCAATCGGAATGCAGAGATGAGAATAAAAGGGTTTTAATTGTAACATAGTAAAAAATGAATTGCATATATACATACACAACTGTACTTGCACAAAATGTAGGCGTAAATAGGACTGCATATAAATATCATATGTCATAATAAGTACATAATATTAATGAAGTTAAATGGATATTACACAATGGCATAGCCTGCAGGTACCAGGTAGCTAGCCCGAAACTGCATCTGTGATCGTAATGATGTAAAAGGGTAAATACATAATGGGTGGATTGTACCATCGGATGTGGCTTATAGCTCAACGCGTTTCGTGAATACCTTTCACTCATCAGGAGCAGATACATGATATTACCTGTAGAAGATATAGATAGGGTAAACCAACTTTGTATAGAGGAGAAAAAACATTAAGTAATTTGTATTCACCATGTATGTTTAACCAGGCACACTTACCAAAGCAGCAGTGAATACGGCATGTGGTAACCTGCACGAGGTGCATAGGAGGCATGGATCTCGCCGCGGGGGCTGAGGTGGCGTGCATATGGGGTTACAGCAACAGATGGTGTGGGAAAGTACATAAGTGCATGGAGGGTGTTCATGTGGCGGGGGAGGTGATGTAGCTTGTCAAATGGGGTATCTGAGAATAAAAAGTATTGGTGTTATAGCAAAAGATGTGAAAAAATATATGAAAAATGTTTGAATAAATGAGTGGATGAGTGAGTGATGTGTGAATAATGAACACAGTGGTCCCATGGGAAGTGGTGATTGAGTGTGTATGGGAAAAACTAAAATAATGTGGAGTGTGATGAACCCAATGGGGTTGTATGGAATGTGATAATGAAAAATGAAAAGGGAGTATGCCCCATGGTGATTGGAAACCTAGTGAATGACTGGAGTGATACATGTGAGTGGACTCATATGAATGTTGGGGTGAATAGATCACTGCAAAGGAAAAGAATAAAACCATAACTGAGGTGAACTAAAATGGAAAACCAAAACAGGGAACACTTACCCAAGGGCTGCATCCAATGCAATACCAGCGAAGAATTTGTTGGCACGCAGGAAACCCCAGGAGGAGACTGGCCGTGGAGACAGCCCGCTCCGAATGGGGTATGTATATATGCACACCACCCACGCCACGTGCGTGCCTGGTGGGAGGAGTGGCAACCGCACCCAAGCTCAGCAACCGCTTGGCGATTGGCACCAATTCCTCCACACAATAAGCACGTAGGTGGTACTCGATGCGTCAGTGCGGCTGCACCAAAGGTGACGTCACACGCACGACGCAGATGTTGTGGCGCCAATGCGCATCCTCCCAAACCTCCGGCCCTCTGAAGGTATACAGGGAGGAAGGGGAGGACCCGCAGGGCGCATCGCAGCCCCCGCGGCAAGACTGGACGCCCCCCAAAGCACCAACAATGTTCGTTATACCACAGAGGCACATAACCTTGAACCAAGGGAATGAGTGCTTGGAACAAAAACATGGTGTTCATGTAGACCACGGGGCCAGTGTCAGGAATGCCAACTGGTGATATAATAGGTATAGACATAGTATGATGTAATAGGTATAAACCGAGTATGGGAATACATAATTGAGCAAAAACAATTGATTAACCCAGACATGCAAAACCCAATAGGGCATGTAGGTCCAAGAACGAATCTCACACGTGGGTGGCAGGGGAACACTGCCAACCAAATTTTCAAACTGCTTCCATCCCTAACTTACTGTAGAAGGGGAGGATTTGGGGACTTTATATAAGGCATGGGTAGGTGCCTCCATCCCTATTTCAGACACATACCAAGGGGAATTTGGGACTTTGTATGAAGCAATCTGAATGCAGAGGTGAGAATAAAAGGGTTTTAATTGTAACATAGTAAAAAATGAATTGTATGGGAAAAACTAAAATAATGTGGAGTGTGATGAACCCAATGGGGTTGTATGGAATGTGATAATGAAAAATGAAAAGGGAGTATGCCCCATGGTGATTGGAAACCTAGTGAATGACTGGAGTGATACATGTGAGTGGACTCATATGAATGTTGGGGTGAATAGATCACTGCAAAGGAAACCACAACATATGTTACAATGAAAACCCTTTTATTCTCACCTCTGCATTCCGATTTCTTCATACAAAGTCCCAAATTCCCCTTGGTATGGCTCTAAAACCTTTAACCTTGCCATGGCTGTGATGTGCTGACATTGTTTCTCCAAAGCTTCCATCTCTGCTCTATTGTGTGCAACTCCAAAGCTTCCATCTCTGCATTTTTGCATAGAGTTTCTGCTTCCTTGAGTGCAGTTTCTGCAGTTTTTGCTTCCATCTCTGCTTTCTTTTGGGCAAAGGCTGCCTAAATTTTAAAAGCTTCAGCATCGGCACAGGTTTTAATAAGTTGTTGACTGGGAGTGGAGGATCTTGATTGTAGAGAATTGTCGGACATGGTTGAGTGTCTCGTTGATACAGAACGATGAGATTTAGATTCACTGCCTTTGTTTGTAGTGCTAAATTGTCTCTCTAGATTAACCAGTTGCCGACTGTGCTATAATCGAATGACGGCTACAGCTGGCTAGTTCTGGGATGTTGTCATATGATGGCGTCCCATGCTTGCGCTTCTCACATGCCCCCTGGGGCACGCAACCCAAAGTATCTGTGATCTCTTGGTATGCGGGACCCAGTGTATCACGGATCAGGGTAAAGGGCCAATAACAGCAGCCCTTTACCACGTGATTGCTTTGTCCAATGACAGAGTGATCACTTTGTAAATGCCGGTTCAGCTCTCTCCTCTCCTCACCCCGATACCAATTGTGAGAAAAGGAAAGAGATTGATTGCAGCAGAGTAAGTTTTGCTGCATTCTGGGTGCCCTGCTACATTCTGTGTGCTCATCAGTGAGGGCTCATCAGTGCTGTACAGTACTCATCAGTGCCTGCAGTGCCCATCAGTGCTGTACAGTACTCATCAGTGCCATACAGTGCTCATCAGTGCTGTGCAGCGCTCATTAGTGCCCTGCAGTTCTGTACAGTGCTCATCAGTGCCCATCAGTGCTGTGCAGTGCTCATCAGTGCTGTGCAGTGCTCATCAGTGCTGTACAGTGCTCATCAGTACCCTACAGGGGCCATCAGTGAGTGCTCATCAGTACCGTACAGCAGGGGCGTTGCTAGGTCTGCCAAAGATCTGGGGCTAGAGCCCATAGCAGCGGTCACCAACAGGCCCGGGGGTGGGCACGCCGGTGGTAAGCAATTTTTCGCGCGCAAAGCCTGTTATTGGCGTTTCAATCATCATGGCACCATAGTTGATATATTGTAAGGGTGATTGAAGCGCATTGTTTCTATTGTTACATTCTAATATATAATGAAGTGGTTCAACTCACCATAATGCAGAATCAGTGGGAGCCCTGGGAGTGTCACTTGCCACATTTCCTGCCACCAGATGCAGCATGTCACTTGCCACCGTCTCCTGTCACCAGATGCAGCTTTTTAACTTGCCACTGTCACCTGCCACTAGATGTGGATTGTCACTTGCCACATCACCTGCCACCATTTGCAGATTGTCACCATTTGCGGCTTTCCACTTGCTACGTCACCTTCCACCACGTGCAGATTGTCACTTTAATATAATTAAACAATATTTACACAATATATCTGACTTCAGATATTTTAATTTCGACTGAGATCTGTACCCACATATGTGACTGAGGAATATAGAAACCCAACTGTTAGCCACCTTTACCATATATAAATTGCATATGCAGGAAGAAAATAAAGCAAGAATCATTTGCTTCAGTTTTTTTTTTTATTATTTAAAATAAAAATTGTCAACATAATACTTAAAGGAGATTTATGAATAAAACATATGTAAACAATGGTCTTCTACATTTGCATATGTTGTACACCCCAGTCAAGAGATATCACACAAATGTAATAAAACAATTCTCAAAAAAAATGTTTTCATAAAAAGGTGTTTTCGTTTCCAAAGTTAAGCAAATATCAATACGTAGACATAACATCAAACACACACATAAAATAAATATATTTTAATATCTTTAAATAGTCTGGTACAGGGGTAGGCAACCTTTTGAGCACAGTGTGCCGAAAAATGTTGTCAAAGAAAATGAGAGTGCCGATTTTCTAACAAAAAAAAAATGTCAACTTCACACTCTCAATCATGAAATTTTTTTTATAAAGTAAATGCTGTAAACTACATTAGTAGTAAGAAATTAACATCCTGCACTCTCATGCCTCAGATCAGCCCCAATTCATGCAACTTCACACCTCAGATCACTGTCCCCCCTGCAAATGTGTCCCACCACTGTATCACCCTGCTCATCTGTCTCACCACTGTAACCCCCTGCTCATCTGCCCCAACATTGAACCCCTCTGTTAATCTGGCCCAACACTGAACCCCCCTGCTCTTCTGTCCCACTGCTGAACCCCCTTCTCAACTCTTCCACCACTGTACCTCCCCTGCACATCTGCCCCACCGCTGTACCCTTCTGCTAATCTGTCCCACCTCTGAACCCCTCCTGCTCATTTTCCCCACCCCTGTACCCTCCTGATCATCTGCTCCAACGCTGTACCCTATTCTCATCTGTGATAGAGTAGTCAAAGGAAGTAGAGATGAGTAATCTACCTGTCCTGGCACACTCATCCTGCTGATACAACTCTCGCATCCAGCCCACGTGCTTGTATGTGATGTCACATACAAGCATCTGGAATGGATGTGCAATGATGAGCTCAGGTCAGGGGCATTTTCTGAAAGCAGTGGGCCTGTGTGCAGGATCATAAGTTGGGCCCCCCGCAGCTGAGAAAAAGTGCGTCGCTCTGCACCACAGGAAAAGTTGGGTGTGATTTTCATTGCGCTGAATACTGGCTGTGGCTTAAAGGGACACAGAGTGCCGGGGTTCAGAAGTAAGCGACGCAAAAGGTTCAGGAATAATTTCAATAAAGTTCCCAGGAATTCAACAGTAATTCCACAAAATGTCACCTGATTGTGGTATTCTCAATCACAGTGAAATCCCTTCTTTCTGAGATTGGTAGTGGCAACCAAGCGAGTCATCTTCCTCCAGATGGTGGGTGGGGCTAGCAGGACTGTGATTGGCTTTAGCAGTGGCCAATGACAGTCCTCCTCCTCCTGGAAACAGGGACACCCCCCCCCCCCCCTAGCAGAACTGCACCCAATCTCTTTCCCATCACAAAAGCTGACGATCGCAGCTACAGCAAAAATTAGAGAACCAAACAATGTATCCCATCTTTTACAATGTGTGGGGGCACAGTGCCTTCCCCTCAGTGCAGGTGTGGTATGGGGAATTGTGAAATTGGAATGCATTAGTGTCTCACTGATACTTCCCTGCGCTGCTCTGCTGATGGGGAGGGAGTTGTGTGCCGGCAAAAGAGGCTTTGAGTGCCGCTTGCGGCACCAGCACCGGGGGTTGCCTACCCCTGGCCTGGTACAAACAACTTAATTTGTAGTGCAATTTAAATTCTTGAGGTAACATGTAAACAAAAAAATAGTGCAAAACAATGAGTATCATCATCAGAAACACATTTAGGTGAAGGGCTCTATCACTTAGACATTGTTTTTACTGTGAATGAAGAGGAAAACATTTATTGTAAATTATACAGTGCCTTGCAAAAGTATTCACCCCCTTGGCTTTTTACCCATTTTGTTACATGACAGCCTTTAGTTCAATGTTTTTTAATCTGAATTCTATGTGATGGATCAGAACACAATAGTCTAAGTTGGTGAAGTAAAATTAGAAAAATATATACATAAAACTATTTTTCAAAAATAAAAAAAAAATGATAAATTGGCATGTGCATATGTATTCACCCCCTTTGTTATGAAGTCCATAAAAATCTCTAGTGCAACCAATTACCTTCAGAAGACACAATTAGTGAAATGCTGTCCACCTGTGTGCAATCTAAGTGTCACATGATCTGTCATTACATATACACACTAGGGGTGTTGAAATTAATCGTAGTACCGATGCATCGCAAATTAACCACCCTTGATGCAGCATCGACGCTACGACTTGCACAATCGATTTTCTGATGACATCACCTGCGCGCCGCTATATGCCCTGCCTCCGAGTCTGAGTTAAACCGAAAGAGCCGTGGGTGTTGGCCGCGCCTTTTTTCCTGCTGACGTCATCCCTAGCCGCACAGCGTCGCCGTGTTGAGCTGGCTGCTGCGAGACACGTAGGGCAAGTGTCCCCAACTCCCGATTAGTCATGACCCGGTCCCCAGAGCCTTCCTCCTTGGCACACCTCACACTGTGCACAGGCTGCCTCCGTCCTCTTTACAACAGGCTGCTGTGGGAGACCAGAGACGCCAGATGGCCGGAGTTGTCCTCCAGTCCTCCTCACAGGCTGCTGCTGCGGGCATCATCATCATCATCATGTACTTTTGGAACCAACCACCATCTTATTGTAGTATAAAGAATGAGCTGTCTCCTGTGGACAGCACAGCACCATCTTATCTCTTGTGGCTTAACTGCTTGCCGACCGCCTCACGACGATATACGTCGGCAGAAGGGCTCGTATAGGCAGAATAACGTACCTGTACGTTCCCCTTTAAGAGGCGGCCAGCGCGCGTGCCCGCGGACTTGATTGCCGCGGGGATACCCACGATCGCCTCACGGGGAGGAAGAACGGGGAGATGCTAACATAAACAAGCATCTCCCCGTTCTGCCTAGTGACAGTGTCACTGATCTCTGCTCCTTGTCATCGGAGCAGAGATCAGTGACGTGTCACACACAGCCCAACCCCCCCACAGTTAGAAACACGCCCCTAGGACACACTTAACCCCTTCACTGCCAGTGTCATTTACACAGGAATCAGTGCATTTGTATAGCACTAATTGCTGTATAAAATGACAATGGTCCAAAAATGTGTCAAAAATGTCCAATGTGTCCGCCATAATGACGCAGTCACAATAAAAATCGCTGATATTTAAAAAAAAATGCCATAAAACTATCCCCTATTTTGTAAACGCTATAACTTTTGCGCAAATCGATTAGTAATCGCTTATTGCGATTTTTTTTACACCAAAAATATGTAGAAGAATACATATCTGCCGATAGAGGATAGAGGATAGAGGATAGAGATAGAGATAGAGATAGAGAGATATCTCTATCTATCTGTTTGGGGGAGATTTATTAAAGCAAAAAATAATGCGTTTTTCTTCAAAATTGTCGCTCTTTTTTTGTTTATAGCGCAAAAAAAAAAAACCCACAGAGGTGATCTAAAACCACCAAAAGAAAGCTCTATTTGTTGGAAAAAAAGGACGTCAATTTTGTTTGGGAGCCACGTCGCACAACCGCGCAATTGTCAGTTAAAGCGACGCAGTGCCGAATCGCAAAAAGTGCTCTGGTCAGGAAGGGGGTAAATTCTTACGGGGCAGAAGTGGTTAAAGAGTGGACTGGGCATGTGAAGGAAAGCAACAAAGTCTTATCATTTGTGACCATGAAAAGTGGGATAAAGGGTTGGCTGTGTGGTACTGGGAACCTACCTACTCCTGTATAGTATACTACATACATAGTCAGATGAACAGTAGTCTTTGTGCAAGGATCCAAATGTTGTGAGCTGTTATACACCACCTACACCACTTTAAGTGAACAGCTGCCAGCAGTGGTAGTCTTTGTGCAAGGATTTGTAAGAGGAACCCATAGGTGGGTAGGTGCAGTGTCTTGTGTAGCTACAAAAGTCTCTGACCCGCTCTTGTATCATGTCCGCAGTCTCTGACCCTACCTTGTATCATGTCTGCAGTCTCTGGTCGTCTCTTGTAGTATTTTGGGGTCAGTCAATCTGGAGCTTCTCATTAAGTTGTCTGCTGGGTTTACACTTTGCTACATGCAGGGAGTGTTGTCTTTTTTGTTTTTAAGAACAGATAAAATAAAAAAATTAAAAAGACAACACTTCCTGCATGTAGCAAAGTGTAAACACAGCAGACAACTTAAAGAGAAGCTCCAGACTGAGTGACCCCAAAATACTACAAGAGAGGATCAGAGACTGCAGACATGATACAAGAGATGGACAGAGACTTTTGTAGCTACACAAGACACTGCACCTACCCTTCTATGAGTTCCTCTTACAAATCCTTGCACAAAGACTACCACTGCTGGCAGCTGGTTACTTAAAGTGGAGACTATTGTTCATCTGACTATGCATGTAGTATACTATACAGGGGTAGGTAGGTTCCTCAGCACCACACAGCCAACCCTTTATCCCACTTTTTATAGTCACAAATTATAAGACTTTGGTGCTTTCCTTCACATTGCCCAGTCCACTCTTTTGGCCACAAGAGATAAGATGGTGCTGGGCTGTCCACAGGAGACAGCCCATTCTTTATACTACAGTAAGATGGTGGTTGGTTCCCAAAGTACCTGATGATGATGCCCGCAGCAGCAGGCTGTGAGGAGGACTGGAGAACAGAGGACAACTGCGGCCGTCTGGCCGTCTCCCACAGCAGCCTGTTGTAAAGAGGACAGGGGCAGCCTGTGCACAGTGTGAGGTGAGCCAAGGAGGAAGGCTCTGGGACTGTGTTATGACTCATCAGGAGTTGGGGACACTTGCCCCATGTGCCTCACAGCAGCCAGCTCAAGACGGCGACGCCGTGCCTCTGGGGATGAGGTCAGCGGGGGGCGGGAAAAGAGGCGCGGCCAACACCCATGGCTTCTTCCGGTTCAGTTCAGACTCTGAGGCAGGGCATATAGCGGCGCACGGGTGACGTCATCAGAAAATCGATTGTGCAAGTCGTAGCATCGATGCCGCATTGTGGGTGGTCGAATCGTGATGCATCAATGCTACGATTGATGCATCACGGGCAAGGAGGGCATTAATCAGAGAGGCAGCACAGAGACCTAAGGTAACCCTGGAGGAGCTGCAGAGTTCCACAGCAGAGACTGGAGTATCTGTACATAGGACGACAATAAGCCGTACGCTCTATTGAGTTGGGCTTTAAGGCAGAGTGGCCAGATGAAAGCCATTACTTTCAGCAAAAAACAAACTGGCACGTTTTGCGTTTGCAAAAAGGCATGTGGGAGACTACCAAAATGTATGAAGGAAGGTGCTCTGGTCTGATGAGACTAAAAATGAACTTTTTGGCCATCAAAGAAAATGCTATGTCTGGTGCGAACCCAACACATATCACCCAAAGAACACCATCCCCATAGGGAAACATGGTGGTGGCAGCATCATGCTGTGGGGATGTTTTTTAGCAGTATGGACTGGGAAACAGGTCAGAGTTGAGGGAAAGATGGATGGTGCTAAATACAGGCATATTCTTGATCAAAACTAGTACCACTCTGTGTGTGATTTGAGGCTAGGATGGAGGTTCACCTTCCAGCAGGACAATGACCCCAAACACACTGCTAAAGCAACACCTGAGTGGTTTAGGGGAAACATGTAAATGTGTTGGAATGGCCTAGTCAAAGCCCAGACCTCAAACCAATAGAAAATCTATGGTCAGACTTAAAGATTGCTGTTCACAAGTGCAAACCATCTTGAAGGAGCTGGAGCAATTTTGCAAGGAGGAATGTGCAAAAATCCCAGTAAGTTGTGGCAAGCTCATAGAGACTTATCCAAAGCAACTTGGAGCTGTGATAGCTGCAAAAGGTGGCTCTACAAAGTATTGACTTTAGGGGGGTGAGTGGTTATGCACATTGACTTTTTCTGTTATTTTGTCCTATTTGTTGTTTGCTGCACAATGGGAAAAAAAAAATTAAAAGTTTTGGGCATGTTCTGTAAATTAAATGATGCAAATCCTCACTCCATCCATGTTAATTCCAGGTTATAAGGCGACAAAACACGAAAAATGGCAAGGGGGTGAATACTTTTGCAAGGCACTGTATGTCTATACATTGTGTTAGCAAAATTGCAAGTAAATGCATAAATCAGGAGAAAATTTATAAATGAGAAGTTAATGAACTGGCTTTCAATTGGAAATATGTAATGTGCCTATTAGGCCACAGTTGATGTCATAAACGGAAGACTCCCCAGACACCTTTAAAAAATTTTTCTTCTTATTAAGGCAATAGCTTGCTTGCAGTACTGCCAAGGCAACGTATAGATCATTTTCAATCATGCTTTATTCTTTTCATTCACAGGCGATACAGCCCCCTTATTTTTTTCCAAATAATTTAACATAAAAATAATTGAAATAAATGTAAAGGATGTGCATTAAGACTGACTGTAAACTCTGAATTAACTTTTTTTTAAACTAGTAACTGTTAGTGCATGTCTTCTTGTTTGTTTACGACCAAAACGATCAATTATATCTTCCTCCGAAACAGATTCAAAAACCTGTTTTTCTATTGACAGTACTGCAAGATTGTTTAATCTAGACTGTCCCATTGTACATCTCAACCAATTGTGAAGTCGCCTGAGTGCACTGAAAGATCTCTCACAACTACAACTGCTCACAGGAATAGATAGAGCAATTTGAATAATTTTTTTTACAGTTGGGAACATTAAAGGATCTAACTGTTGGTAGACTTGATCCATTGACATTTGTTCACCATCCAGTTGTTTCTGTGCAAAGAAATTTTTGGCAACAAGCACTTCCTCTCTTTTGAGTTGAATTTTGTAATGCCTAGCAATCTCAGCTAAATCCGGCTCATACAAAAAGTTTGGGGAAAGTGGACTGCAGGCCTGAATCCCTCTTATCAGTTCTATTTTGATGCTAGAAAATCTATGGTCTAGTTCAGATAGCATGCGGTCTACACATGGGAAAAATATTTTGGTTCTGAACTCATCTTTGGAACTGACATATTCACGAGAAAAACTAGGTTCAGTCACATAGTCTTCCATGTGCTTTTGTTTTTTCCTTTGCACAACCACTTCTTCACCTTCAGTGTTGACGCTAGCCAATAAAATTTCAGCTTTCTGAAGCAGCTCTGAGACTTTTTCAGTTGTGCGCATGGATTTTAAAGTACTGCAAACTGCCTCTTTAAGGTCAACTGCTTTAGCTAAATCTAGATTCTCTTTTTGGAGTGTTTTATGGAATCCCTCTGTTGTGCTCAATAAAGTTTGGAACATAAAAAGACAAAAAATTACAGAGATTTTCTTTAAATTTGACAACAGACCAGATGCAGTACTTGATTTTATCTCTGAAAGGCACTTGCAGACAGGAACAAAATTGGTAATCAGTGCATTCACAGAGCGTATCTGGCAAGACCAGCGGGTATCTGATAGCTGAACTAGTTCACCTGGTTTCAAGCCTAATGTGGATTGTGCATCTTTGAACTTTTGATGGTGAATTAGAGATGTGCTAAAAAATGTATAGAGATTTTCCATTGTATTGAAAAAATCCTTGGCTTCTTTTATTGCTTTGCAAGTATGGCACAATACAAGATTGAGTTCGTGAGCATAACAATGCACATATATAAAATATATAAAATACCGCGCCTGTCTAGTAAGTGGAAAAAAAGCTGCCAACACTACAGAACGACTAGGACTGTGTAGAATGTATAGAAAAAAAGTGTAGCGCTAAGGTAAATATAGTGAAAAGAAGGTTTTGGGACAAGGAGAAGTAGAACCACAATTTTAAGTGGCCCGTAACCTCGACTAGGCAAAAACCAAATATGTGTATGCACAGATAGTGTGATACAAACAAAGTGCAGTGCTTTTCCTTGGAAGAAAAAGTGCAAATGTGCATGAAAAATATAAAGTGAAGGTAAATCAACAATTGATAATTTCAAAAGTCCACGTTTTACTAGTGAAGAAATATAAAAAACAGTTCAAAATAACGATGGGGAAGTGTTAATCCCATATGGATGATAAAGACTTATTATTATAGTCCATATGTTGCATGGTGCAGTTGAAACGGGGGACCCAAGGTAGATATCCTTATAATGCAGAGGCTCCAACTCAGAGGGGACCCAAGGCAAATATCCTTATAACACAGAGACTCAGAAAATGTAAGGTAGAATACTCTTACCAACTTCGGTGGACTCACAAGCCGTGGGCGGTGAGTCAAACGGGCTTGTACTGTCTTGTGATGGATGACAGTATAAAGATGGATAGTACACCAGAAGACGTCCTCCTTGAATGGGAAGCCTGGAGCCTGTCTTGTAGGTCTACACGATCACCGTTTTCATCAGCATACATGGACCATAAAGAAAACAACAACAAGGAACCTCCACATAGTGTAAATCCGAAAAAATATTTCTTGTTTGGCATTTATTAGATCAATCACGATCATCAAAGCAATCCATAAAAATCTTGGTTTTAAAAATAGAATCGATTCAAGTAAAATAAAAAATAAAATAAAATATAAAGAATAAGCGTGGTGTGGGTGGTTGGGTACAGCAAGGAGACCCGACGCGTTTCGTCTGAAGAGACTTCTGCTGGGGTCTCCTTGCTGTACCCAACCACCCACACCACGCTTATTCTTTATATTTTATTTTATTTTTTATTTTACTTGAATCGATTCTATTTTTAAAACCAAGATTTTTATGGATTGCTTTGATGATCGTGATTGATCTAATAAATGCCAAACAAGAAATATTTTTTCGGATTTACACTATGTGGAGGTTCCTTGTTGTTGTTTTCTTTATGGTCCATGTATGCTGATGAAAACGGTGATCGTGTAGACCTACAAGACAGGCTCCAGGCTTCCCATTCAAGGAGGACGTCTTCTGGTGTACTATCCATCTTTATACTGTCATCCATCACAAGACAGTACAAGCCCGTTTGACTCACCGCCCACGGCTTGTGAGTCCACCGAAGTTGGTAAGAGTATTCTACCTTACATTTTCTGAGTCTCTGTGTTATAAGGATATTTGCCTTGGGTCCCCTCTGAGTTGGAGCCTCTGCATTATAAGGATATCTACCTTGGGTCCCCCGTTTCAACTGCACCATGCAACATATGGACTATAATAATAAGTCTTTATCATCCATATGGGATTAACACTTCCCCATCGTTATTTTGAACTGTTTTTTATATTTCTTCACTAGTAAAACGTGGACTTTTGAAATTATCAATTGTTGATTTACCTTCACTTTATATTTTTCATGCACATTTGCACTTTTTCTTCCAAGGAAAAGCACTGCACTTTGTTTGTATCACACTATCTGTGCATACACATATTTGGTTTTTGCCTAGTCGAGGTTACGGGCCACTTAAAATTGTGGTTCTACTTCTCCTTGTCCCAAAACCTTCTTTTCACTATATTTACCTTAGCGCTACACTTTTTTTCTATACAATGCACATATATAGCTTCTGGGTGGTATTTCTGGAATTTTGCTTGGACGCCACCACTCACTCCACTCATGACTGCTGCACCATCGTAAGTTTGTGCAACGCATAAAAGGCTATCTAGCCCATAATCTTTCAAACACTCCTGCAAAGATTCAGTGATTGAATCCGCACAGAAATCTTTCAATTCCTTCAAAGAAAGAAAATGTTCTTTTATTTCACCATTTTCGGGTAAAACGTAGCGGATACATACGGCTAATTGTTCTTTTTGATGATCTCTTGCCTCATCTGCCATTACCGAATAAAGACCAGAAGCCTTTAATTCACTGACTATCTTACTGCTAACTTCCTCAGAGCAGCACTGAATAATTGCATTCTGAGATAAAGGAGAAGTATAGGTAGAGTTTGCAGGTGGTGAATAATTTGAGGAAGGTGTCAAATTTAGAAATCAAATTTAAACATTCCTTAAAATTTCCCCTATTCTGACTATTTTCTGATTCATCATGACCTCTAAATGAAATTCCTTGTTTACTAAGGAACGTTGCAACAGCCACAAGACGTTTAAGATAATCTCTCCTTTCCTGAATTTGAACCTCTCTACCTGTTTGGATCTTCTCAAGCACATTACCACGGAGTATACTGTCTTTGTATGCAGACCATGACAGCATACCAGAATTATGAGCTGAAGATTTATCGTGTTCTTTAAATGAATCTAGAGCTCTTTTCCAGTTTTTGTATCCACTTTTGCACATAAGTGAATCTAAGTGTGACCGACCTTGTTTTGTACCAAAATTTCTGCAGCTAAAACAGAATGAGGCATTTTTTTTGGATTGAATACTCCAACCAGCTGTATTTTTCTAACCAATGAAACTGAAATGAACGTTTTTGTGTGCCAAAATATTCATAAGGATATTGTGCCAGTTTAGGCTGTACTGGCCCCTTTTCAACATCCCCTAAATCAGTAGCCTCACATACTAAACTCAGATTTACAGAGCTACTCCCTGCTCTTTCTGGCAGTTCTTCACTGCTTTCTAGACATGATGACCTTGAACCTTCCTCAGCATCTAAGGCAGGGGCCTCAAACTGGCGGCCCTCCAGCTGTTGCAAAACTACAAGTCCCATCATGCCTCTGCTTGTGGGAGTCATGCTTGTAACTGTCAGCCTTGCAATGCCTCATGGGACTTGTAGTTTTGCAACAGCTGGAGGGCCACCAGTTTGAGACCCCTGATCTAAGGGATCATCATCAAAATCGATACTTTGTTCAGAGCCAGAGGTAAGAGATTCTTCTTCCTGCTGAGACTGCACTGACGGTGATGATTCTGCTGCTGAAACCTTGGTGAGGAAAAATTTTCTAATTTCCATGACCTATAAAAATTATCAAAAAGATCCCTTAACTATTAGTTTCCCAATCAGCATTTTAATTTGCTATAGGACATTTGCTATAGACTGTGCCATTGTCCCCTTCTCACCCCCTCTATATATTTTAATCCCAGGACATGTGGTTGGTCAGACATGGTACAGGAGAGAGGCCAGACACAGGCTGCGGAGGGATCTGGTCTTACCTGGCCGATGCGGCTGTGATGTGGAGACTGGCGCATGTCGCCGCCACCTCTTAGAGGAGTGCTTTGTCGCCCTGGAACAAATGGCGCCACCCAGCACCATTACATTACTGCGCATGCGCCAGCCAAGCCTGTGCGGGCTTTCCAGAGACCGGCTAGCCTTGGAACGGCACATGCCCGCAAAATGTCCGGTAGGCCAGTCCGGCCCTGATTCCAGTACATTAGCGATCATCCCACACCCCAAATATTTCTGAATGGCTTAAATGCATCTGTAAAATCATGGAGATGGAAAATTTGATTCATATTGCTCGTGATTCCACAGCCAAATTATCACGCATTTGGGCATGCTGGAATCATTTCCAAACCACAGACAGATACACAGCTTTGACAGAACAGAATCCGGTTGGATCTACACAATAATCAGTTGACTATATATGAAAGACCCTTTACCTGTACCCTTTCTCACTCTCTGGACAAAGGGCCTCCCACCCCTAAACAAGGGTTGAGTCTGAGAGGACCTCTGTCAAAAAAAAATGCCTTGAACAGATTACTGCTTCTATTCATGTTTATTCATTTTCCAATCAACATTCCCTCTGTTTGTTGGTTTTGAACTCAGAGACGATCTCTCTCCTACCTTCCCTTTTTCCCCATTCCCTACTTATCACCCCCTCTCCCCAGCCACTTTCCCCTTAAATACCGATATTTACCAGTTATGCATCTTAGGAATCACTTTAGCCTAACCCTTAGGCCATTACCCTCACATCTGGCACTATAGTCAAAGTGGAACTTTAGTAAAAAAAATTATGACCCGATAGATCACTTTCTGCTGCCTCTAGTGCAGGTATAGCTATGTAAAACATTGAAGATAAGTGCCTATACTATATAAAATCCAGTAATACACTACACATGCTGAGTTGCTCTCCATTTTTAGGCACTGCTGAATTTGTAGATGCTGATCTGCTGACAGCCTTAATTAAACCCTCCTATCTTTACAGCCAAGGATGCTGCTTCTGTTTGATCTGCAACTACCATGGTGCTGCAGATGTTAGTTATGACACCAGCAATTTTATGGTACAACAGTTTGGTTGAGGACACAAGCAAATGTGACAGTTTAGCAATCCTGGCATTACAGGAATGTAACTGTTTTTAAACCATTAAATTAATGGGTTTAGTTGTGCTTTACGATTTACTGCTCGGACTCTGGGCTTCAGCAAAATGGCCGCGTCCAGCAAGAAGAAACAGGAGCAATGCAGGAGGCAATTTACAGCACACACTAATTTTGGTAGCATTATTATTAATGTGGAATATATGTTCCTTGCTAAAGAACTATATATTTTATCAGGTTGTTATGTGTAAAGTTACGCTTTAAAGATTTATTTTAAGGGAATATACTTAGGAGAGGCAGAGCTAAAGCAAACTGCAATGGTTTGATATGGGTATCCTCAGCATGCCCTTAGTTCATACTCCTTTGTTATTACATGTGAGCTCTAACCAACAAAAAATAAAAAAATAAAAGAGATGCAGGTGAAACTTTAATTGTAACTGTAAATACATAGAACTTAGTCTTTGCAATGAAAGCATTCTAGACTTGAACTGCAGATTATTCCAATGGAGCTCTGAATGGACAACAAGATACAAACATTTGGTCTTTTTATGATGTCCTAAAGAAGAAATGCCAGGTCAGTTTGAGAGCGTATGCGCAGTTGTCACCCTCAATGGCGGAGGCAGTACCCGACAGCTGATGGAAACATCGGCTTCGGTGCCGACACTTGCTGGACTCCAGGACAGGTAAGTGTCCTAATATTAAATGTCAGTAGCTACAGTATGTGTAGTAGCTGACTTTAGATTTTTTGAAGCGGAGGCCGGAACACTTTAAAGTGAAGGTCCACCCCCAAAAAAAATAAAAAAAAAAAAACAAAAAAAAAATAATTTTTTTTTTTAAGCTAACCTGAAATGGCTGTTGCTAGGCAGTCTTCCTATTCTGCCTCTTCCTATGCCGCGGTGATGTTCTGTCTTCTCCTCCCCGCGTTGTCTTCTGGGGAATGGGGCACGGTGTGTTATAGGAACTGTGTGTGTCCCACAACACATCGCGTCCCATTCACAAAGCGCTGCGCGACTCCCGCATGTGCAGTACGAAACGGGCAGTGAAGCCATAAGGCTCCACTGCCTGTTTCCCTTAGTTAGGATGGCGGTGCCGGGACCCGAGAGCCGAGGGACGGGTCGGCCTCGGGCGGCCGACATCGCGGGCACCCAGGACAGGTAAGTGTACTTATTTAAAGCCAGCAGCTACAGTGTTTGTAGCTGCTGACTTTTAAAAAAAAAAAAAATTTTCCTGGCCAGAATCTCGCTTTAAGTATGGCAAAATTATCTGTAACTAACTGGAGTACTCCATTAATATCCCAATAGTCTGTTTAGGCTTTCACAGACAAACCAGGAACAAATTATGACATCTACACAAAATGAATACTGTAATTCTTAACATGATCAAAATGGTTATTTACATTGGCGCAAGCTTACTTTCTTTACCTACTCCAAGTCTGGACTGTCGCAGTGTCTTATAGACAAAGAGACGCCTCTGCTGCAGGTCCAGGTGCACTCTCCCTAAACGGACCACGGTCCCCAGTCTGTATCAATGCTTTTTGGCCAGGTCTCAAAATTGACACGTTCTCCCAGATAACACCACTGAAAAGCAATCCAGAGACACATTAAGTTCAGGATTATGTCAATCCTGCACATGTGCCGAGACAGAAGTTACAGTGTCCTAGAACCCATCCCAAGCCCAGAGTGTACATTGCTCAGTGCATGTGCATTACAATGTACACAAAGAAATAAAAAAAAATTGGCTGCATACCATCGCCCTTCACACATGTCTGGTATATCAAGATTTTGGAGGTGTTTACTCTGTATATACGCCTTAATGCCCATCCCCTTTTAAAGGGCACATGGTGTATAGGGATGTACAATATAAAACATGGTTGCATTTCCCCACCCAGGGAAAATACAACTGGGTGCAATGCTCTGTATGCTCCGTAGAAATAAATACAAATAAATGCCCCATCAATTGCAGCCACTGTGCACCATCACATGAAGCCACTGTGCACCATCACATGAAGCCACTGTGCACCATCACATGAAGCCACTGTGCCCCGTCAAATGAAGCCACTGTGCACCATCACATGAAGCCACTGTGCACCATCACATGAAGCCACTGTGCACCATCACATGAAGCCACTGTGCACCATCACATGAAGCCACTGTGCACCATCACATGAAGCCACTGTGCCCCGTCAAATGCAGCCACTGTGCCCATGAAAAGCAAGAAATTCTGAGAGATGGAAAGGGAGAGAGACTTACTTTATTTACTTACTCCAAGTCTGGACTGTCGCAGTGTCTTATAGACGAAGAGACTCCTCTGCTGCAGGTCCAGGTGCACTCTCCCTAAACGGACCACGGTCCCCAGTCTGTATCAATGCTTTTTGGCCAGGTCTCAAATTGACACCTTCTCCCAGATAACACCACTGAAAAGCAATCCAGAGACACATTAAGTTCAGGATTATGTCAATCCTGCACATGTGCCGAGACAGAAGTTACAGTGTCCTAGAACCCATCCCAAGCCCAGAGTGTACATTGCTCAGTGCATGTGCATTACAAATGTACACAAAGAAATACAAAAAAAATTGGCTGCATACCATCGCCCTTCACACATGTCTGGTATATAAAGATTTTGGAGGTGTTTACTCTGTATATATACACCTTAATGCCCATCCCCTTTTATAGGTGTATAGGGATGTACAATATAAAACATGGTTGCATTTCCCCACCCAGGGAAAATACAACTGGGTGCAATGCTCTGCATGCTCCGTAGAAATAAATACCAATAAATGCCCCATCAATTGCAGCCACTGTGCCCCATCACATGCAGCCACTATGCTCGTCAAATGCAGCCACTGTGCCCATGAAAAGCAAGAAATTCTGAGAGATGGAGAGGGAGAGAGACTTACTTTATTTACTTACTCCAAGTCTGGACTGTCGCAGTGTCTTATAGACGAAGAGACTCCTCTGCTGCAGGTCCAGGTGCACTCTCCCTAAACGGACCACGGTCCCCAGTCTGTATCAATGCTTTTTGGCCAGGTCTCAAATTGACACGTTCTCCCAGATAACACCACTGAAAAGCAATCCAGAGACACATTAAGTTCAGGATTATGTCAATCCTGCACATGTGCCGAGACAGAAGTTACAGTGTCCTAGAACCCATCCCAAGCCCAGAGTGTACATTGCTCAGTGCATGTGCATTACAAATGTACACAAAGAAATACAAAAAAAAAATTGGCTGCATACCATCGCCCTTCACACATGTCTGGTATATCAAGATTTTGGAGGTGTTTACTCTGTATATATACACCTTAATGCCCATCCCCTTTTATAGGTGTATAGGGATGTACAATATAAAACATGGTTGCATTTCCCCACCCAGGGAAAATACAACTGGGTGCAATGCTCTGCAGGCTCCGTAGAAATAAATACCAATAAATGCACCATCAAATGCAGCCACTGTGCCCGTCAATTGCAGCCACTCTAACCCCGTCACATGAGGCCACTGTGCCCCCTCAAATGAAGCCACTGTGCCCCCTCAAATGAAGCAAATGTGCCCCCTCAAATGAAGCAAATGTGCCCATCAATTGCAGCCACCGTGCCCTGTCACATGAGGCCACTGTGCCCATCAATTGCAGCCACCGTGTCCTGTCACATGAGGCCACTGTGCCCATCAATTGCAGCCACCGTGCCCTGTCACATGAGGCCACTGTGCCCATCAATTGCAGCCACTGTGCCCCGTCACATGAAGCCACCATGCCCCGTCACATGAAGCCACTGTGCCCATCAATTTCAGCCACCGTGCCCTGTCACATGAGGCCACTGTGCCCCGTCACATGAGGCCACTGTGCCCATCAATTGCAGCCACTATACCTTGTCACATGTAGCCACTGTGCCATCAATTGCAGCCACCCGGGCCCATCACATGAGGCCACTGTGCCCATCAATTGCAGCCAATGTGCCCCGTCACATGAAGCCACTGTGCCCATCAATTGCAGCCACTGTGCCCCGTCACATGAAGCCACCATGCCCCGTCACATGAAGCCACTGTGCCATCAATTGCAGCCACCGTGCCCCGTCACATGAAGCCACTGTGCCCATCAATTGCAGCCACTGTGCCCCGTCACATGAAGCCACTGTGCCATCAATTGCAGCCACCGTGCCCGTCACATGAAGCCACTGTGCCCATCAATTGCAGCCACTGTGCCCCGTCACATGAAGCCACCATGCCCCGTCACATGAAGCCATTGTGCCATCAATTGCAGCCACCGTGCCCCGTCACATGAAGCCACCATGCCCCGTCACATGAAGCCACTGTGCCATCAATTGCAGCCACCGTGCCCCGTCACGTGAAGCCACTGTTCCATCAATTGCAGCCACCGGGGCCCCTCACATGAGGCCACTATGCCCATCAATTGCAGCCACCATACCCCGTCACATGAAGCCACTGTGCCATCAATTGCAGCCACCTTCCCCTGTCACATGAAGCCACTGTTCCATCAATTGCAGCCACCGGGGCCCATCAATGAAGCCACTGTGCCCATCAATTGCAGCCACCGTGCCCCTTCACATGATGCCACTGTGCCATAAATTGCAGTCACTATGCCCCTTCACATGATGCCACTGTGCCATCAATTGCAGCCACCGTGCCCCTTCACATGATGCCACTGTGCCATCAATTGCAGTCACTGTGCCCCTTCACATGATGCCATTGTGCCATCAATTGCAGTCACTGTGCCCCTTCACATGATGCCACTGAGCCATCAATTGCAGCCACCGTGCCCCTTCACATGATGCCACTGTGCCATCAATTGCAGTCACCGTGCCCCTTCACATGATGCCACTGAGCCATCAATTGCAGCCACCGTGCCCCTTCACATGATGCCACTGTGCCATCAATTGCAGTCACTGTGCCCCTTCACATGATGCCATTGTGCCATCAATTGCAGTCACTGTGCCCCTTCACATGATGCCATTGTGCCATCAATTGCAGTCACTGTGCCCCTTCACATGATGCCACTGAGCCCATAAAAAGAGAGAGAGAGAGAAACAAAGGAGAGAGAGAAAAAAGGAAAGAAATAGAAAAAGAGTGAGAGAGAAACACCTTTTCTTTTCCTTGACTCTTCGTTGTTCTGTCCCAGACTCAGTCACAGGCAGCTAACATGGCCGTTATCCATCGTGACTGGAAGTTGAGGATGAGGGAGAAGGGGGCGTCACCTCGCCGTCGCCGCGCCATCGTTCTCCTGGTCTTCTGCGGCATATCACTCCGCCTGTTGTCAGTCAGTGGGCGGCGCCGAAGCACACAGAGTCTGTGTAGGTGGGCGGCGAAGCACACAGAGTGTAAACTGCCGCCGCTGCTGTCTCAGTCTGCCTGCCTATCTGAGTCTGACGGCGGGCGAACTATTTTTTTTTCTTCTCTAACACTCGGGGGACACTGGGGGCTATTGGGCACACATTCGGGGCTTTAGCCTCAATAGCCCCATGCTAGACACGCCTCTGCCGTACAGTGCCCTACAGGGCCACATCAGTGCCCTACAGTGCTCATCAGTACCCTACAGTGGCCATCAGTGAGTGCTCATCAGTGCCGTACAGTGCCCTACAGTGCCACATCAGTGCCCTACAGTGCTCATCAGTACCCTTCAGTGCCCTACAGTGGTCATCAGTGCCCTACAGTACTCATCAGTGCACATCAGTGCCCTACAGTGCCCATCAGTGAGTGCTTATCAGTACCCTACAGTGCTCATCAGTGCCAGTAGAGTACTAATCAGTGCCACTACAGTGCCCTATGAGTTACTTTGCCACATGTAGCGCATCCCATTGAAATGAAGGGGCTGCCCTATGAATGTTACAGGAAAAACGAGCCCAAAAACAAGTGCTTCCACTACGCTAGGTGTGAATAGGGCCTGAAAGTAAAATTAGCCTTAGCCTTTAACCTTTCCCTGGCCTGCGCAGCCTAAACTCAATTGCTGTAACAACACATTCCTTTTCTAGGCACCTGCCTATACACTGCATGTAGGAATATAGCCACCCTCTCTTGCTTGCGCTCAAGATAGACAAGGGACTATGGGATGTGTCGTGCATATAAAGCAATGCACATGACCGCAACTATCAAGCAGTGCTTGTTCCAAATAAATGTAAGTTGGGGGGAATGGAAAGGTTTGGGGGAGGGGGGAATAGTGTTAAATGTGTAGCACTACCCCCGCAGGGGCTGCAAGTAAAAAAGGGTTCCCCACAGTCAGTCACTCACTCAGCATTTCCTTCTTTCATCCGGACACAGAAATCAGTATTTGGCTTGGTTTTGTTCTTTTATTAGGGGATGATAGCTTGGATGGGGTAAGGAATTATGGGATCCCCAGTGTGACAGCATTCAAACTTCAGGGACACTTCCTCCCTATTTACAAACTCCTCTTCAGTCTTCTACCCGCATAAACTATAAAATAAATATGCAAAGTGGTTGGAGGGAAGCTTCAGAATGAAAAAGATGTTTTCATTACAAATTATGTGAGCAGATTGCAGTTCCTCTTTAAGAGTAGATGTGTATAGATTATTTTAGGAGAAGAACATTGTTTAGCGTCATCTTGAGAAC
This sequence comes from Aquarana catesbeiana, assembly GCF_042186555.1. Taxonomy (NCBI): domain Eukaryota; kingdom Metazoa; phylum Chordata; class Amphibia; order Anura; family Ranidae; genus Aquarana; species Aquarana catesbeiana. The sequence continues at coordinate 544,911,539 of NC_133326.1, forward strand.
CCTGGCGCCAGAGGGATGCTCTAACAACTGCAGTAAAACTGTGATATTCAGTTAGCGCTGGGCCATGCCTGTGTTCGCAGGTAGTCCGCATAAGGAGCCTACAGCGGGGGTCTGCAACCTGTAGATTGTGGCCATGTGACTGGTAGATCGCAGTCTGGGATTGCAGACCCATCATCCCAGAGCATCAAACAGAGTGCAATGAGGAGGGACTACTTGTAAAGTTGGAGCTGTAGTAGGGAGGAAGAGCCACATAAGCCGATGCCTCCTCTGTAGTGCTGGCTCCTGTCCCATGCAGAGTGATACCAACTGCACCCCACCTCTTATGCCAGTTAGTGGTCTCCAGAGTGGTGCCAGCAGCAGGAAGGAAGAGATCTTCAGGTCAGTATGAAGCAATACACTGGGCATTATAGTATAGGGCTGCTTTCACACTGATGTGCTGCGGTTTACACACACCGTGGGTGCAGTGCAGTATACCTGCAGCTTTTCTGCTGGTTTGCTGCACTTAGCCATAGACTTCCATTATATACTGCAGATTTGGTGTGCTTTCTGAATGCGGGAGTTTTGGTACATTTTCAGAAAGTGCACCACACCTGCACAATATAATAGTCTATGGAAAAGTGCAGCTAGCCCAGGAAAGTTGCAGATGCACTGTGCTTCTTCTGCGGTACAGGTAAACCAGAGCACATCAGTGTGAAAGCAGCCTTATAGGGGGCTCAGAACAGTAACATATGCAGTTTGGGGGTGGTAAAACCCCATAGTTAAGACGTGTTTTTATCACCCCCGCCCCAACCGCACCCTCTTTAAATGCAGTGACCAGGCCGTGACACATCACAGCCGCAGCAGAAGTTATACGCCCTGTCATGGTTGGTGGGTGTAGCACCTGCTAAGCATGACCTATTCAAGTTAATGAGGCCACTCTGCAAGTGCCCTTCAGCCTTATGCAATGTGCAGTACAGCAAGTACTGTACTGGGGAGTCTGAGATGGATGCATATTGTTAAGGAGACTGAGTCTGCCAAAGGGTGTTGCCAGGGACATAAGTGGCCGCACAGGCCTCTCAATTGAGGCCACAAGTTAACGCAAAAATGTCTTCATGAAAGCATTAACAATGGTAATGCTTTCATGAAGATATTTTTGGGTTAACTTGTGCCCTTAATTGAGAGGCCTGTGGGGCCACTTATGTCCCTGGCAACACCCTTTGGCAGCCTCAGTCCTTAACAATAAACTATGGCACAACACTTAGGAACTAAGCCGGGGCCGCCCAGCCCATACTGAGAGCTGGCACATACCACCAAAGGAGCAAAATGTTTCCTTTTAAAGTGACTCTGTCATGTCACCCAAAAAAAAATAAAAAAAATAATACTCATTGGTCCCCTGGGCAGTGTCTCTATCCTTGCAGTGCTATACCAATTAAATGATTTTTAGCATTCGACCAATTACATGCCTGAGAGCGTCCCTGTTGTGCACTGTGGTTCAATCTGCCAGCCACTACATCACTGGTATGTCCCTATGGACCTGTAAAGACATAGTGGGCAGTAAGTGGACCCACTGCAAGCATTGGCGAGACACAGAAAGTCAACACACCCAGATATATTGGATGCTGAACATTCTTCATCCACTGAAGAGCGAAAATCAATGTCACTGCCTGTCTCCCTTATAGGTACAGTATACTTATTCTTATTTCATAGCCTCCTTTTTTTAAAAGTAACCTAACTGCTAATACTCACCTTTCACTGTCACTGATGGAGGAAGAAGAGAAAGCTGCAATGACGTCACTCTGGACCAGCTGGGAAAAGGGTATGTATTTTGGGGTTTATTTGTTATTTATTTTTTTAATAAAAAAAATCCAGGGGGTAATCTGGAGGTCTGCTTTAAAGCAGGACTCTGACTTGGCTTGTGCCTTTCCCATCTTTTTCTGGAAGATGAGAAAAACACATCTAGCACCCTCTATCTTAGGTAGGTAGGTGTTAGCATAGGTTTTTGTGTAAGCTGCCAGCGCAGGTAAATTTAAGCAGGCCTATGCTGTGAGCTAGCCCTGTTTGTTTTGGGCGCCTCCTCTGTTTCCAGGGAGAATGTTCTGGAAAAAGGGCAGGGCATAGAGCTGGAGTGACATGGGGTGCATGTGAGCTCTGACCAATCCCCAACTCGGATTGGCAGGGGGCAGCCTCCTACATATACCCATGGTCAGCCTGCTGGGGGAGGAGTTGTGGGCTGGGTGAACTGGATGATGGAGTGTTAGACTGTGGTGTCTGAGGCAACCCCCTTTCTGGGGGGGAAGTGTACCTCAGGTGGGGAGCTCAGGAGCTGGGGGGGAGCCTCTCCTTACACGGTCATGAAGAGGTGTCCTGGAACAGGAGCTAGAGGAGACAGTTGGTCCGCATGTCTGGAGTAAAGTCATTCAGGAAGGATCCAGGGCAGGTGTCAGTGAGTGGAAAGCTTTGGAAGAGACATGCCAGGGGAGCTGGATGTAGAGCCAGAGGGAGAGACTGTGGGAGTTTTGTGTCAAGTCGCTGCAGCCAGGAGGGCGGGCAGGATTTGCAAGTCGGACTTGCTGGGATCAGTAGTCCATCTACATTTATTCTTCTCAAGTAAATCAGTTGCTACCACAAAGGGGTACTGGAGGCCCCTGCCTACAAAGGGCTATCAAATAAATACACTGGGACTTATTCAGAGTGAGGCCTAGTCATGTTCTGATGGTGTGACAGGATTACTAAAATTGGACAGTGAAGTAGTGTGCTGGAGAACGTGAGCTGGAAGAAGTGTTCTGAGGTAAAAGTCTGTCAAGTTTAGGGTAAGCCATCTTGTTCTGCTGAGAAGTGTGACACAGTTACTTTTATTCTACAAAGTACAATTTATCCTATGGGCACCCCATGTCCCTTTTCCCCAAACAAGTTCAATCCCCTAATAAAAACAACAAAAACAAGCAAAAGACTGTTTATTGACTGAGAAGTGTGTCTAATGGAGGTCTGGGAGCAGGGTGAAATGTGTGGATGCTGTAACACGTAGTAACTCCGTGGAGCCATCGTTACACACAGGCAAGGCCAGAACCTAAATGCAAATATTCACCTTTCGCTGCTTCGGCTAGAGGAAGAGACTGCCGTGATGTCACTGGTCCAGCTAGGAAATAGGTATGTATATACTGTGTGTGTGTATATATATATTTTATATATATATATATATATATATATATATATATATATATATATATATATATATTTTTTTTTTTTACGAAAAATACGGGGGGGGGGGGGTTTGCTTTAAAGCGGATGTAAACCCCACTTCTTATTTTTATGGACAGGTAGGTCCAGGTAGGTAAAATTAATTTCTCCTAAAAGTACACACGTTTATGTGCTCTGAAGGTCTGACATACTGTGCCGGACCCTCAGAGCTCTTTGCCAGAACCAAGGGTCCCCGTGCGCATTCACGGGAGTGAAGTCGTCGTGGCTCCGACCACTCACAGTGAGCGCCGGAGCCCGCGATCCCGGAAGAAAGGATGAGAGAATATGTCAGCCCTCTCAGCGGTGAGTGGGTGCCACTGGGAGAGCTTCGTTCTAAGGTGAGTATTTCATAATATGCTAGTAAGTGGTGGCGCATACTAGTTTATTATACCATTGTCTTGCAGGTTTTTTTTTTTTATAGCGGTTTACTATTGCTTTAAAGCAGAATTCTGGCCTTGCTTATTTCTATTTTACCTTGTGCTTCATGGATAACTGTGCTCCCCTTTTTTTCTCCACCTTCCCACTGTGTGCCTGATTTTACTTTGAAGATCAGTGGAGCAGGCACACTTCTGGTCTGTGCGACACCCAGCTGCTCTCAAGACCCACTAACCGTCATAGACACACCCACTTGGCTTCAGGGCATATACTTCAGGTGATACTCCCCCCTTCCACCCCACAATGCAGAGCACAGTGCCAGAGCAACCAATCACTAGACACTAAGATTGTCACTTGTGGTCAGGTCCTTAGCACTGAACATACTCTAATCATGATACCATGGTGTTCAGAGCCTTTCTTTATTGTCCTACCAAATAGAGTGTCAAGGCATGAAAGGAAGGTGTACCTAAGCAGGGGAAAGAGGAAGGGAAATGCAAGGACCCGTTGCTTTGCCCTACAAAAATAAAATTATTCTGACTTCAGTTTAGCTTTAAAAGCTTGACTGCTGAATTAATTATTCTTATATTGTAAATTCCTTATAAAGATGTTTTTAAATTATTATCAGTTAGGCCCCTTTCACACATGCGGACAGTATATCCGTATTTCATCCATCCGTTTTCGGATGAAATACGGACATACATGCATCCCTATGGGATAGCGGGTGTCAGCGGATGTACATCCGCTAACACCCGATGTTGTCCGGCTCCGCTCTCGTCCGATTCTGCGGACGGAAGAAAATCCTATTTTTCTATCCGTCTGCAGAGCGGATCGGAGGAACACGGACAGACGGTCCGTGTTCCTCCGATCCCCCATAGGGGAGAGCGGAGATCTGACAGGGCGGTCCCTGCACAGTGTGCGGGTCCCGCCCTGTCATCTGCCTGCTCAGCTGGGGAAAACGGAGCGATCCCCGCTGAGCAGCGGATAAACACGGGGCGGATCAACACGGATCCGTCCCGTGTGAAAGGGGCCTTAATATATTCAAGAGCCTGTAATAGCAGCAAGCATCCTGTGGGCGGTGCCTACTAACCCTGCACATGGGGATACCTTTTCACGTGTACACTCTCACCAATACCCGGCACCAGGTGGGACCTCATTCATGTGAAAGTCAACATTAAGGTGGAACCCTGGCTTAGAGATGAGCTGTACACTGTATGCAGATGTGTAGCAACATACAGGTCACTTCTGTGAAACACTCTGTCCTATTTCACTGCACACCTTAACTTCCAGAATGTAGCATTTAGAGGGAGACATTGCTGAGCCTGTGTCCTGCTCCACCATTCCAGCTGTCCTCTGTCACCTCACTTCCAGTGATAGAGTGGGGTCCCACCGTGTACTAAGCGCTGACCTCATGTGTGCATTTAATTAACTCCTTCAACTCTCCCATACCATGTGAGGCTAGGTTCATGGGCTCTCCGTACCGTGGGGTGGTTCCGTTGCTTTTGGGGAACTGACCACTAGGAAGGGAGTCAGAGCACCTACCCCCTTCGCTACCGAAAGACCTGTCACTCATCCCTGGTACCGCTCCTTGCTGTCTGGCTGTTATTCATTCCCACCAGTTCATGGTTACCTGTAGCAACTACATTCCTTCCTCCTGCTCCTTTGTTGAGTTAAACCTTGTGTGCTTTACAGGCCCTGTTCTTCTAGATATGTCATTTACCACCAAGCACCCCTTTTATAAATAACTTCAGGCCAGGCTTTTGAACTGTTAACAGTTTTACTTGACATGGTGCAATAGTACACTCCGCGTTCACACAGTTCTCCACTAACTAGCCCCAGGCTGCCCAGGCATACCTTTCCAGGTAGCAGCCCATAACTGGTAGAGTCCTCTAGGGGTGGTTTCCCCTGCGGGATGCTCACGGGTTGCTGTTGACTCCTCTCCACTTTCTCATGCAGTCCCTGCTTCTCCTCCTCCCTCTCTATCTCTCTCTCTCTCTCTCTGAGCCCAGCCTTTCCCCTTTTTATATGTATCACAAGGTGGAGGGCAGAACCCAGAAAAACCTGGGGAAATGCATTACTTTTCCCTACCTGGGAAGCCCAGCGCTAAAATTGGCACCTGCCTACAATCGGACCCTGTATATAAAGAATATAATAATGCCAGGCAGAGGATGTATATTTCAGAGGGAAATGGTTCTTCTTGTGTAGTTCTCAAGGCAAAATATCACGAGACGATCTGTTTTGCATTTGCATTTTTAGAAGGTTTGGTTGCCTTGTCTGCTTGTTTTATATTGTACAAATGAAATTTTGATGTGATGTGATGTGTCAATACCTGAAACTAAGGACTGCGTGCAGTGACATGGACATCACATGGGATGACTTGGACACCTGCAACTGCCTGCTGTATTGCAGTGTCTTAATGTATTTAGAGCGCTAAGGTAGGTTTATGGCCTTCCCATGCAGGACAACACAGGTTATAATACAACTGCACCATATTTTTTACCACATCACCTGTTGTACTGCATTAAATAGGTGCATTGGGGTGCAACTCAATGGCATGCAGATGATATGCAGCTGACTGGAGTGATTGCATGTAGACGAGTGGCGGCAGGTGCATACGGGGCGCAGGGGCGCTGCCCCCCTAATCCATGTGCCCGGCTCCCATGGATTGCAAGTTTTTTTTTTTAACACATGATTAGAGTCTGAGGCTCTAATTGGCTTCAAAAAGGGGTGGAATTGGGGCGCAGAGCACTGCGCCCTGAGCCCACCCAGTTGTGTGACAATAGCGAATTAATATTTGCTATTGTCTTCCTGATTCTTCTCCCAGCCAATCAGGAAGCGGGCCCTGAGACCCAATTGGCCAGGAGATCTTAGGACTCTGGGCCAATCGGTTCTCAGGACCCACTTCCTGTTCGGCTGGGAGGAAAAGCAACGGCCATGGAGCTGCCTTCCCGCCTGTCTCCAGTGTCAAAAAGCTGGTCCAGGCTCGGTTAAGATCGCGACCACATGGTCGGGATCCGCCCAGATGCCTGGACCTGCACCCGGCCCAGCCTGAGAGCTTAAGCCGGCCGCTCTCGTCCTCTTCACAGTCCAGCGTTCCAGTGAGCGCACGGGGGGGGGGGGGGGGGTCAGAGCAGAGAGCTGGTGACAAATGCAGCATCGGGCCAATGCTGTATCCACCTAGGTAAGTACGATTCTGGAAAAACCCCAATTCCCATACTTCTCTTTTAAATGTCGTCCAGTTAGGATTTACATGATCACTATCTGATATTGTTTATCACCGTTGCTCTCATTTTAAACCTGTGTTTCATTCCCCTCTAGGACTGTGCAAAATATTTACATAGCAGCTGTGACCAAAGAGAGGATTGTATGCATCTCCACGTGAGCTGATACTTTACGCAAGGTGACTGCAACCACCGTTTCTGTAAAAAAAAAATCACACAATCTGCTGGAATCCAAAATATTGCTCAACTGCCACTGGCTGAGCCAACGGACCATTGAGAACTTACAGATGCTCTGCGAGAATAAATACAGTGAGAGACACCAGGATCTTTGGAAGGAGGCTAATAATACAGAGGAATAAGGGAAAAAAAGTTGCGCTAATAAATGTGGTAAGAGCAGCAAAATGAGTGCCACAAATGAATAATTAAAAACAAAACAAACAAAGTGATATTGAATGTACCAATAAACCAAACAGGCGAACACATAAAGAGATATTTAGAAAAATGTCCATATAATCAATGCACAATGGAGTGAATTAAGATGCAAAGGTAAAATTAAAAAAAAAAAGTCCATAAATAAAAAAACAGCATAAATGATTCTATGTATCCCACAGTGACAGGTGAAAAAAAATTCCTTGTTGAAGTGAATATGGTGCATAAATGGGACCTCCACCTTCAAAAAAATCTGCCGCTTACCAGAGGGTGTTGGTCCCTTGTTACAGGGGACCACACTGAGCGGACAGCTGTAACCCCAGCCCGGGATCTCACAGACAGGCACTGGATGACATTGCGTCCAAAAGAATCCTCTCCATGGATCACAGCAGGATGGTGTATTTACCATAAAAAAACACAAGATGCTCCACATAGCATAAAATCTTTTAACATTTGGCTCCTCCTTCCCATGGGAGGAGGAGCCACGTCCTGACGTCACCGCTACACGTCTAAGTCCAGGAAGGTACGGGCTGTTCTGGAGCCGGCCGGCTTTTCTCTTTTTTGCTGACATTTATCTGCTGACCTGTAAGTGTTCATTTGGCTTTCTAATATTCAATAAATGTTAAAAGGTTTTATGTGGAGCATCTTGTGTTTTTTATGGTAAATACACCATCCTGCTGTGATCCATGGAGAGGATTCTTTTGGACGCGATGTCATCCAGTGCCTGTCTGTGAGATCCAGGGCTGGGGTTACAGCTGTCCGCTCAGTGTGGTCCCCTGTGACAAGGGACCAACACCCTCTGGTAAGCGGCAGATTTTTTTGAAGAGGGATGTCCCATTTATGCATCATATTCACTTCAACAAGGATTTTTTTTTCACCTGTACATTCAATATCACTTTGTTTGTTTTGTTTTTAATTATTCATTTGTGGCACTCATTTTGCTGCTCTTACCACATTTATTAGCGCAACTTTTTTTCCCTTATTATTCTGATTTGTGCTGTACAACACTTTAGTCGCTGCTATATTTTTTTTCACTTAGATTGTTAGCGCAGTATTTTATTTTACAAATAATAATACAGAGGCCAGGGAGGCTCGACAGAAGGCAGGATGCACAGGGATAGGAAATCCAAGAAAAAATTATGATTCTCAAGACTCAGACAACAGGAGCAGGAAAAGAAAAAAAGAAGGTAATCATATTCCACTAATTATCATATGAAGTAAATCTAACATCTGGGATCTCCCAAATTAAACATAAGAAAAGTCAAATGCATAATCTGTTTTTTTGTGAACACAATCAGTAGATCCACAATTATATTCATTTTAAATTATATGCATATCAAGAATTTTCCTCCAAAAGTTGAGCTAGAGTCAACCTCTTTCATCATCCTGTTGGTAAGGAAGGATACTAATTTTAAGCTGAAACCAGGCTTAACAGGTAATGTCTCTAAAATCAAGGTGTCTCCTTTGCAGTTCTTCCAGATCTGTGCAATAATTCAACATATAATCACACCTGCACTGCGTAGGAGTTTCCTGTAATCCCTACTGCTCTCTCAAATAAGGAACAACTGGTCTTGTATCCACCCCCTCCTGTAGTTTAACTTCAGCCAACTATATCTCTGATTGTCTTGATTGGTGCTTTCCACTAATGGTGAACTCTCAGATCAGAAAATATTGTGTAAGGCTATGTTCACATCTATGCAGTCTGCTGTTTTTCAGGTGTGTTTTGTGGTGCGTTTTGCGATTTTGAACACAAGTTTTTGACGCATTTTCCGTTTTTTCTTTTTGGCCAATGGGAATATATGACAGCTTTGATGTCACAGGAAGTAAGTTATCATCAGTGGCAGGAACTGTTTTCCATTATTGGTGTTGGTGAGCAGAATAGTGGACCATCATTGGTGTCAGTGGCAGGAACTGTTTCCCATCATTGGTGTCAGTGGGCAGAACAGTGGACCATCATTGGTGTCAGTGGCAGGAACTGTTTCACATCATTGGTGTCATTGGGCAGAACAGTGGACCATCATTGGTGTCAGTGGCAGGAACTGTTTCCCATTATTGGTGTCAGTGGCCAGAACAGTGGACCATCATTGGTGTCAGTGGCAGGAACTGTTTCCCATCATTGGTGTTAGTGGGCAGAACAGTGGACCATCATTGGTGTCAGTGGCAGGAACTGTTTCCCATTATTGGTGTCCTTGGCAGGAACTGTTTCCCATCTTTGGTGTCAGTGGGCAGAATTTGAATTAAGCCTGGGAAGTCTTTTGTTAGGGGATGTGTTTTTTGGCATGCAGGTTAAAAACGCAAAATGCTGCGGAAACACATAAAAAATGCAGTACTTGTGTTTCTGGTGCCTTTCCATTAAAGTCTATGGAACAAAAAAAGCAAACTGCTGTGGGTAAAAAAGTCCCTGACCCTTTCCAAAAACCGCTCCAGTTGAAAACGTGAAGGTGTGAACGTGACCCATAGCAAATAATGTTAACTGAACTGTAGTGAGTTTCTGCAAAACGCACCGCAAAATGCTTAGGAGTGAACGTAGCATGAATACAAAAGTCGTGTATTTTTACTTGAATTGTGTGCTTTTTATATTTCTTTCATATTTGTGCAGTAATAAAGTGTGACACTTTGGGGTTGATTTACTAAACCTGTAGCGTGCAAAATCTGGTGCAGCTCTGCATAGAAACCAATTTTTTCTTTTTGTGAAAGCTTAATTGAACCAGCTGAAGCTGGAAGCTGATTGGCTACCATGCAGAGATGCACCAGATTTTGCACTCTCCAGTTTTAGTAAATCAACCCCTTTGTCTCTGAGCAGGAGAATCCTGTGATATGGACCGCTTACTGCAGCTGTCTCTCTCCTTTAGTTTTCTACAGGAAGCCTGTAGTGAATGCATGAAGCTGTGGTTATGCCCACTCAGGGTCATCAGAACATCCTCAGTCTTCTAGTCACCCAGCATCATTCAACCCCAGAAGACTGGGGACACCTATGGACCTAAAGTTATTATTGTGGGGGAGGGGGGTGGTTGGGAGCAATTTCTTTACTTTAAAGTATCAGTAATTCAAATGCCAAACCATTGTTCTTTTTAATCTTCTTGTGTATTCATTTTAGTGTCGTTAGAGAAAACACCAGAGATTTGTCTTTCTAATAATTGGAAGTTCTGCAAGCTCGGATGTAAATGAGGAAAAAATAAGGGGAAATGATGTATGGGTCAATTCACCAAGCTTTTACTATGTTATAACAATCATTATATGTAGCGCTGGTAGAATTTTGATCTACCGCTGATAGGTAAATCTAGTGGGTCACTTGTTAGAGGAAGTTAGATTTGCCTCTGTTCCAGCTTGGCTGAGTTGCATGTGGTTCCACACTGTGCCGGTGGGTGTCGTTGTCACCATGGGCCAGTGTTGGAAAAGCAACGTGTTGAAGCGTATGAGTGCTCCTCTGTCCCGGAGATAACTCGGTGGAGGTGGTCCTCCGAGTTGCATTCTGGGAGAGGGTATTTATGGGACAGACACCATATTTTGGGGTTCGTTTTCAGCCACCTGCTGGCCCTCCTGGCCGACAGGTATGTGTTAAGAGTACCACCTTAATGTTGGCTTAAAGGTTGTACTTAAAGGTTGTTAAAGTACTGTGTCTGACATTTATCTTAAACCAATACTGTCATGAAGATCCTGCCAGTAACCGGCGTCCCAGGCGCACGGGAACCCGGCCACGGGTCCCATTGCGCATGCGCGCGCGTTCACGGTGCGGTCACGCACGGGCACGCGCGCGCGCACTTCCGCTGGTGTCAGACGGGCTATTTAAACCTGCCTGTCACACTCCATCCCCGCTGTCTGCTCTACAGCGTTCTGTGAGTGTTACCTGACCTGATCTGTGTTTCCTGTTATCTGACCCGGCTTCCTGTTTGACGATCCTGCTATCTGCCTGCACCAGACCCTCTTGGCTTGCCTGACCATCCCTCTGCATTACCCCTGGTACCTCTGCTGTCTGAACGTTACTGACCACCGGCTTGTTGACCCTCCGCTGTGTTCATCAGCTTCCAGTCTGCTATTACCTGCTGTTGTTCCTGGTTCCAGTCCAGCTTCCAGTTTGCTATTACCTGCTGTTGTTCCTGGTTCCAGTCCAGCGTTCCAGGCTACCTTCTGCTGTGTTCCAGCCCAGCGTTCCAGGCTACCTCCTGCTGTGTTCCAGTCCAGCGTTCCAGGCTACCTCCTGCTGTGTTCCAGTCCAGCGTTCCAGGCTATCTTCTGCTGTTGTTCCAGTCCAGCTTCCAGTCTGCTATTACCTGCTGTTGTTCCTGGTTCCAGTCCAGCTTCCAGTTTGCTATTACCTGCTGTTGTTCCTGGTTCCAGTCCAGCGTTCCAGGCTACCTTCTGCTGTGTTCCAGTCCAGCGTTCCAGGCTACCTTCTGCTGTGTTCCAGTCCAGCGTTCCAGTCTATTACCTGCTGTTGTTCCTGGTTCCAGTCCAGTGTTCCAGGCTATCTTCTGCTGTTGTTCCAGTCCAGCTTCCAGTCTGCTATTACCTGCTGTTGTTCCTGGTTCCAGTCCAGCGTTCCAGGCTACCTTCTGCTGTGTTCCAGTCCAGCGTTCCAGGCTACCTTCTGCTGTGTTCCAGTCCAGCGTTCCAGTCTATTACCTGCTGTTGTTCCTGGTTCCAGTCCAGTGTTCCAGGCTATCTTCTGCTGTTGTTCCAGTCCAGCTTCCAGTCTGCTATTACCTGCTGTTGTTCCTGGTTCCAGTCCTGTATTCCAGTCTCTGTCCTCAGTCTACTCCTCAGACTACTGACTCCAGAGGGTGCCACCACTACTGGACTTTCAGCAACTGTTGATCCTGCCAGGCACCCATACCACTCTTCACTCCAGGCCCTCTGTCTCCATTCCAGGGGAACGGGAGTGGGAGCTGTAAGGGAGGTCTTTTCCTGCACTTCAGGCTCACAACCTACCAGGTACGTGACAAATACATCCTGTGGCAGAGGATCGTACGGGTTTTATTCCAAACAAGTCTGTGGCAGAGACTTTTGTTCGTGCTGCGTACTGGCTGCTAGGCAAGTGAGAGATGTCTATCCAGGCGGGCAAAGATTAAGTCCTATAAAGGGGAGACTATTCAGCTACAAGTGTTCATTTGCAAAGAATGTTCTGAAGAATACTACGGAAAGGTATTTGAGCTTCCCTGCAGCTTTCCTTCTGCCTCTTTCCTGCTACTTCCTTTATTTGTTCATTAAAGCATTGAAAAATATACTCGAGTGTTCAGTGCTTACATCGCCCAGAGGTAAACTCAACGGAACCCTAGACCCGGTGCCGGTGAAACAGAGGTATCGAGAGTGAAGGTAACAGCCCGCTTTAAACCAGCAGCTCCACCAAGAGTTATTGCTGCATGTGGGGGGTCGTCCGGGATTTGTTGGCCATCAATTCTCGCAACCTAGAGAGGTGTTTCACTGGGAGTTTACGGTGAGAGCTGGACTTTGTCATTTTCTCAGGAGAAGAAGAGGTTAAAACTTGCAGGACTTTATTTCTGAGTGCGTAGGCGGCGGGCGCCAGTAAAAGCCCGGGAACTACGTGATCAGAAGAACAAGTGGGAGGAGCCTACCCTACTTGATACCGCGTGGGACGTGTGTGTGTGTTTGGCGCCAGAGAAGAAGAGAGGCCTTGTGATCGTACTGAAAAGATCAGAGTGTGGCCATGTCTTTTCCGGCGATGCAGCCAATTATGGGACCAAGAATGTTCCCTGCGAGTACCGTGTCGAGTACTGTGCTGACTGGAACCCTGCTTACAGATACCGGCATTCGTCTGAAGCCGCAGGGGAGGTTTGTTCTCTATACCGTCGGAGATATCGAAGGGCTGGGCATGATTTGCCACAAATGTGAAGGACTGGCCGTACATCTCCGTCCATTTGGTCGCTGCCCGCAATGTGGAGAGTATTTGTTTGTGGTGGAGCAACCTACCATGTTGCCCCGTGCTTATCGTATGGACTGGGCTACAGGTGTCGCCACAGTAGAAGCTGCTACTTCTGCTGGAAGAGAACGGCAGGCCGTGACTTTGCCTGTTGTTGCCGAGAATGTTCCGGAGAGAGACACTGCTGTTACCGATTCATCAGTGGATGTTACTTTGATTTCCGCGTCCACTACGCCTATCCCCGTTGTACCTGTCCAGAGGAAGGTGGGATATGTGAAGGCTTCCCGCAGCCGTGGTCGAGGCCTACCCCAGAGACTACCCGAACCGGATCCAACAACGTCCACGGCAGGAACGGGTGAGCAATTAATGGGAAATGTATCTGGGACTGTAAATAAATATCTGCCAGCAGAAGAGCTGGGAGATTCGGAGATAGAATCCATGTCGGATCTCTCTGGTGATGATGACCTATTTGAGACTATGTCACAAGAGCTGTTATGGGCCCAAGGCGAGGATGTCGCCTCTGATATGACTTTCCCTGAATGGACAGCCCTGAGTTCTGGGAAGAAGTCACCCTGTGTGGAGCCACACAGCACTGTAAATGAGACATTGTCAAAAGTTGCTAGTTCACTTCATACACCGGCTGGGTCTATGGTGAGCAAATCATTGGATTCATGTGTGCCTCCTGGTATGGGAAAAAATAGATCCTTACCGAAACTTGCTTGTTTGCAGAGAATGTTGAACAAGCGTGTAGCTACAGAATATGGTTTGGAGTTCCCTTATGTCCCTCAGGACATAATGCAAGTGATTGAATTTAACCGGGAGCTTTGGTACAGTGAAGCTGTTTGGGATTATTTGTCTGTGCCTAAGCCTTTCCGAAAAACTGGTTGTTCTGTTGCTATGGATGAACGCTTCAGTGGATGCTTTATGCACTGGAACTATGGTCGGCACATTCATTCTGACAAAGTGGTCATTTGCAGACCTGGAAAAGAGGACGTTGTATATTTCATCACTACAGTGGATAAACTGGGAAAAACACTGACATTGCCAGATCCCCGGTTTTATTGGTAATTATGGACAAAAGAACTTTGGGATAGTTAGTTAGTTAGTTAGTGTCAGTATATAGAGATCTTTGTGGTCAAGATCTGAATATTCATCTCAGTGTTTCAAATCCAAGGACTTCTTTTTGCTAGCCGGATTTCTTTCATTTAAGAAAAATTGTGTATATATATATAGGGATGGACTCCTAAAGATTATTCTGATATAGATAATGGGAAGAGAGTTTAATTTTTTTAAATGAGACTTTGCTCCTGAAACTGTATAGGTCGCATTTATGTTTAATATGTTTTCCTTTTCAGGAACTATTTGATCTCCTATCAAGCTGTTAGGCTTTTCAGCTAAGATAGATAGTGAGGTTATATACAGTCATAGGATGGTTTTGTTTGCGGATGTGAACATATTGTTTTAAAAATGTTAATCTTATAATGTTTTTCTACTGTCTTTCCTTCTTCTTTACTTGAATCCAAGTTTTAAGCTCAAATACCTGCTCTCAGGCCTGGGAGTTATTGTTTTTGTGACAGACGTTGAGGACAACGTCTATTGTAGTGGGGGGAGTATGTAGCGCTGGTAGATTTTTGATCTACAGCTGATACGTAAATCTAGTGGGTCACTTGTTAGAGGAAGTTAGATTCGCCTCTATTCCAGCTTGGCTTAGTTGCATGTGGTTCCACACTGTGCCAGTGGGTGTCGTTGTCACCATGGGCCAGTGTTGGAAAAGCACCGTGTTGAAGCGTATGAGTGCTCCTCTGTCCCGGAGATAACTCGGTGGAGGTGGTCCTCCGAGTTGCATTCTGGGAGAGGGTATTTATGGAACAGACGCCATATTTTGGGGTTCGTTTTCAGCCACCTGCTGGCCCTCCTGACCGACAGGTATGTGTTAAGAGTACCACCTCGTGGTCCTCCGTTCCAGAGGCCCACGTCGCTGCGGCGTGTGGGTGGGCTCAGGAGCCTGTCTGGGGCCTACCACAGCAGCAAAGGAATGGTCCTAAGCTGCCTGTCCTGAGTGAAGAAGCTGGACAACCGAGAAGATCCCAGGGGAGGACCCATCATGGAAGGATCATGCAGAGTGCTGGTCTGGAGAGGGGCCTGGTGACTTGGTTGGAGGACGTATCCTGAAGTGGTCTTACTGCATAATTACTGGTCTACAATATATAAGAAGACAACATTATAATACTGCCTCCTTTTTATGTATCTACAGATCAGTTGACTTTCAGACCATGAAAGCTGGTGATAAACAAATCCACAGAGTCTCTACCCCATCATCTGTCACCCGACAGAATATGTACTGACCACTGAGTGGAATTGGTACTGGAAAGATGAGTTTGGGACCTGGACCAAGTATGGACATCCTGTAATTGAAATCACTTACATTTTCTTTCCATTAAAAGGATTAATTTAATCAAAACTCAGATTGTAGTTTCTGGTGGATATTTATATAGCGCTACGCCTGCAGGAGCCGCCGGAATTTTGCCCAGGTCTTCCCCAAACTTTGCCTCACAGCCAGGCAAAAGGTATTTTTCGCATCCAGGTGCATACACTTTCACTCATTTCTTTAATGATCAGTCTAGAGGAGTTATTTTTGTAGTCTTATTTTTTGATAAACTTGATAGGGATTGGGGAATAGCATAGGATACTCCAGAAATAAACTATATACAATGGAGGACTCTAACTAATCTCTTGGCTGAGCTTTGGTGAAGTCCTTGCAGGAAGCAGATAGTAGACTTCTCCTTTAAGGCAGCAGTAAAAGTAGTTACAAGCTTGAGCAAAGTCTCTTGTAGTAAAACGTTAAATGGACAAAGCTCTTCAGAACACCAGCCAGTGTTCTCTTGGCCAGACCCATGGCTGACTTTCTAGCACCAGAGGGGGTTTAAAAGTCTATGAGATCCTTTAAGAGGTGTCTGTACTCACAAGGCCCAAGTGCAGCTGGTCACCTTTTCTCCATGATACCAGACCAGATCCTCGGTAGATAGCCACCTCAGTCAGCTCCATTAGAACCAGGGTCACTAGATTCACGCCCTCAGGTCGCCCACCTGAGGCAACATGGTAGTAGATCCCTGGGAGGGCAGCGTGTCCTCTCCTTAGCTTGGACCATTCCTCTCCAGGAAAAGCTCAGTGTGCTCACAGAATAAATACAGCCACTCAGCATGCCATAAGAGCCAGTCTCTCTGGAATAGGCTGAGCCTTTATTAATATTTATGATGCCATCTGCATAGCTCCACACCTATCATCCAGAAACTTCTCTAGTCTCCTGGATACAGAGGAAGCCATAGGCAGAACTAGCAGCAGCTAAGCACTCTGAGCAGACTCAACTTACAGATTGCAGCTTTACTGTTAGACAGTCAACCAAGCTACATTTTCCTATCAAAAAGCTCCACTGTTGGGCAATGAGCTCAAAAAACATATCTTACTAAGTCTAGCACCTACCTAGGAGGGTGCTACATTTACATATCTATGGAACTGTTGTTTACAGAGCACAATAGCTCTAGCTAAAATTTTACTTACATACAGTAGCTGAATGTTCAAATGCTCTGTTCAGATGGCCTTTGGCAGATTCAATTAGAGAAACAGAGCCTAAAAGTAAACTGCTTTTTTTTTTTTTAGAAAAAACAAAAAACAAAACGTGTCGTGAATACTTTTTATTTATAAGTAAAATGTTAGCATGTTTATAAAGTCATAGGTGCAAAAAGCATTCTCATGTACTATACTGTTTTCCCAATAAAACAAGGGCTCAGCCATGTTTCCAGCACCATTTTGACTGGTTAGAGTCACATCTGCAACAGCTTTTAAACAGGTCATGGGCCTGAGTATATCCACTGAACACTGCTGCAGACAGATACGGCCCAAAGTTATAGCAAAATAGTCTGAGAAAGAAAAAAAGTAACTAACTAGTACTAGTACTAAGAGAGCTTGATTAACATTTCCAGTTAATAAAGGGGTTGTAAAAAACCCCTTGCACTCTCTGCCCCCCCCCCCCCCCGAGCCCCTGTTTTACTTACCTGAGCATCGAATCTCCATGGGCGCGATCCCGCATTGCTTTCCCCCAGCTCTTGTGGGCTCTTCATTGGATGATTGATAGTAGCGCAGCCATTGGCTCCCGCTGCTGTCAATCAAACCAATGACGGGGCGGGGCCGAGTGATACACTTGGCGGCTATGGAAAATGGCGTGATGATGTGCGCTTGAGCACGAAATGCATTGAAAACGAGGCTTGGGACTCTTGATACAGGAGTTTACACTTCTATTCCCAGCTGAGACGCACGCTGAGCTTTCCGTTTTATACACCGAATGACGGACCGGCCTCTGCCTCATCCCCCAGCTGTGCTGCTATCTGCTGTACCTTACATAGGCATGTAAGTGCTTTTTTATTAAAGACAGTATTACATTATATTGCCTCTCTGTGGCTCGTTTATGGGGGAGCCAATTTTCACATATCTAAAGATAAGAAGCGTTGGATTTACACCTCAGAGTGTAATACTTGGAGGAACGATCTTTTTAAGGAATTACCATTCACCATCTATGATTGAATACATTATGATCGATATTGGAAACGGTCGATTGGAGTTAAACTTGGCTTGGAGGATCCCAGCTAGCCGAGGAAGGTTTTACCCTTTATTACATGCCTGGTGGTCACTTTGTGGCCGGAGATATCTGGTGAGCAGATTTATATGACACTTCGGGTAAAGCACTTAAGAAGAATTATGCACACTGCACTTTAACAAGGCATGGTGTTGGAGTCACTACATATACAAAAGAATTGACCTACATATATGTTTTTTAGATATAAATTTATCACTTATGCTGGACTGATTTGTTGTCATATTTATGGTATATGTGCTGGTATATATGGTGCACTCACGCATGGTTGGGTGATATCATCATATTTTTATATATATATATATATATATATATATATATGGTTTTGCGCCCAATTTTTCTATTTATCTCTGACCATCTCTTGTATCATCTCTGCATTCTCTCACCATCTCCTGTAGAGGTCGACCGATATGGGTTTTTCTCTGGCCGATGCCGATATTTAGAAATCGCGGTGGCCGATGGCCGATATATGATGCCAATTTTTTTGGGCCGATATATTAGGCAGATTTTTTTTTTCCCTTCATCTCATAAAATCTAACAGTTAGACCCTTTTCACACTGGGGCATTTTTCAGGTGCTTTTGGGCTAAAAATAGCGCCTGTAAAGTGCCTGTAAAACGGCTCCCCTGCAGTCTCCGTGTGATATCCCGAGTGCTTTCACACCGAGGCGATACGCTGGCAGGATGTTAAAAAAAAGTCCTGCAAGCAGCATCTTTGGAGCGGTGTGTATACCGCTGCTCCACAACTCTTGCCCATTGAAATGAATGGGCACCGCTGCCGAAGCGCCTGCAAAGCGTTTCGGCAGCAGCGCTTCAGCGGCGCATTTACCCCTTCCTCGGCCACTAGCTGGGTTATAAGCTCCCCGCTAGCAGCTGAATAGCGCCGCTAAAATGACGGTAAAGCGCCGCTAAAACTAACAGCGTTTTACCGTGAACGCATGCCCGCTCCAGTGTGAAAGCAGCCTTAAGTAATAAGTGATACAGAAAATTTTTTACATTTAAACATTTATTAAACAAAACAAACCTCCAATCAGTTCACTTGTATGTATAATTTAGATAAAAAAAAATAACTATATCTTAAATATTAAATACACAAAAACAGGTAATCAAAACGTTTGGACGAAAAAAAATGGGCTAACTTTACTGCTTATTTTTTTTTTTTAATTTCATTAGTGTATTTTTTTTTTTTTTAAATTGCGTTTGAAAGACCGCTGCGCAAATACCGTGTGACATAAAATATTGCAACAACCGCTATTTTATTCCCTAGGGTCTCTGCTAAAAAATATATATATATAATGTTTGGGAGTTCTAAGTGATTTTCTAGCAGAAAATACAGGATTTTTACTTGTAAGCAACAAGTGTCAGAAAATATTTAGTCTTTAAATGGTTAAACTGAGAACTCCTCCACACTGAGTTCAGCTCATTGATAAAAGAACCTGAACAGATACAATGTATCTTCTTATCAGACTTGGCAGGCTGCCCAGGGAGGAGAGAAGTCTTTCCATAGATAACGTCAGGCAACTTGCATTGACTTCTATTACAGAAGTCATTTGCAAGTCCCTCTGCTTTTTTTATCAGTGGGTCTCCAGCTTTCATATTTAGAGGGGGCACATGGGGGGACAGGGACAAAAGTAGGGGGGCAACTATAAAATGCATATATATTATATATATATATATATATATATATATATATATATATATATATATATATATATATATATATATATATATATATATATATATATATATATATATATATATATATATATATATATTATTTATTATAAGTGGCGCAGTGGGTAGCACTCTCGCCTAGCAGTAAGAAGGGTCGCTGGTTCGAATCCCGACCACGACACTACCTGCCTGGAGTTTGCATGTTCTCCCTGTGTCTGCGTGGGTTTCCTCCGGGTACTCCGGTTTCCTCCCACACTCCAAAGACATGCTGGTAGGTTAATTGGATCCTGTCTAAATCGGCCCTAGTATAGGTATGAATGTGAGTTAGGGACCTTAGATTGTAAGCTCCTTGAGGGTATAGGGACTGATGTGAATGTATAATATATATATGTAAAGCGCTGCGTAAATTGACGGCGCTATATAAGTACCTGAAATAAATAAATACAAATAAAATATATATACACACATATATATATCCTGGCAGGGCCGATCCTAGGGTCACAGACGCCTGGGTGCAGAAATATTTCTGGCGCCCCCACGTGGGCGTGGTCATCTTACCAACTCCTCCCCTTTACAAATGTTACTATGACAACGACTCAAACACAGAGATGCTCCCCTAAGAAGTCTTCGTTACCCTGGGATCCTCCCATGATCTTTTAACAATAAAGAAAATGCAGGAAGAGCGTACACTAATGAGACCTGGAGGGGAGTGTCTCTGATGCACACAGAGAGGGCTTCTGTTAGAGTGTCTGTTAGAGAGAGGCCCCAGACATAGTACAGGAAATGGTTAGAGACAGTAGACATTATACAAGAGATGGTCAGAGACTGCAGATATACTACAGGAGATGGTCAGAGACTGCAGACATGATACAAGAGATGGTCAGAGACTGCAGACATGATACAGGAGATGGTCAGAGACTGCAGACAAAATACAAGAGATGGTCAGAGACGGCAGACATAATACAGGAGATGATCAGAGACTGCAGACAAAATACAAGAGATGGTCAGAGACTGCAGACATAATACAGGAGATGGTCAGAGACTACAGACATGATACAAGAGATGGTCAGAGACTGCAGACATAATACAAGAGATGGCCAGAGACTGCAGACATAATACAAGAAATGGTCAGAGACGGCAGACATGATACAAGAGATGTTCAGAGACTGCAGACATAATACAGGAGATGGTCAGAGACTGCAGACATGATACAAGAGATGGTCAGAGACTGCAGACATGTTAAAAGAGATGGTCAGAGACTGCAGACATAGTACAGGAGATGGTCAGAGAATGCAGACATATTAGAGGAGACGGTCAGAGACTGCAGACATACTACAGGAGACGGTCAGAGATGGCAGACATAATACAGAAGATGGTCAAAGACTGCAGACATAATACAAGTAATGGTCAGAGACTGCGGACATATTACAGGAGATGGTCAGAGATTGCAGACATACTACAGGAGATGGTCAGAGACTGGAGATATAGTACAGGAGATGGTCAGAGACTGCAGAAATAGTACACGAGATGGTCAGAGACTGCAGACATGTTACAAGAGATGGTCAGAGACTGCAGTTCCTATGGACGTTAGTAGATAATAGCCGATTGGCCCTCTCACCTGACCTAGCAACAACGGTTCCTCTGATCAGGAGTCAGCTCACTCTGAATTGCCCGTGGCGACTCCGCTGGGTAGAGCCCAGATCTGTATTCTGGCAATGACTCCATTCCTTTCTCCGCCAGGGATGGCGCTAGGCTGTGTGGCTTTCCCTCTGGTGGTGCAGGGCAGCAGGGTTCTCTCTCTGATGGTGTTCTCTCAGCACTGTCCTCTCCCTCTGGAGTCCTGGGTGTACTTCCCCGAAAGCTTTCCCGGGCTCCTGTCTCTCTCTCTCTCCCATTCAGCTGAGCATGCTGTGTGGGCTGCAGTTTCTGTGTTACAGTGGGGCTGCCAGTCCTCGGGACTACATGTTCCACAATCCTCTTCTTTGCTCCTTTTTTTTTCTTCCCTGGCCGATATGAAGGTGGGGGAAGAAACATAGTGCGTCGCTCACTAGTACAGTAGCGTGCGCGCAGAGGAGAGGGAGAGGAGTGTCAACCGGTGCTGTAAAAGATGGTATCACCCCCCTCCACCAACTATAGTCGCCCCTCAGTACAGACCCCCTCCATCAGTGCAGACCCCCCACTAAGTATAAACCCCTTCATCAGTACAGACCCCCCATCAGTATAGACCCCCCAGGACAAAACACCCCCCTCTATCTGTATAGACCCCCCTCAGGACAAACCACCCCCCTCCATTAGTACAGAACCCCCCTCAGGACAAACCGCCCCCTTCCATTAGTACAGAACCACCCCCTCCTTTAGTACAGACCCCCTCAGGAAAAAACAACCCCCATTAGTACAGAACCACCCCCCTCCATTAGTACAGACCCCGCCAAAACAAACCACCCCCCTCCATAAGTACAAACCCCTGGGACAAACCACCCCCCATTAGTATAAGACCCCCCTCCATTAGTACAGACCCCACAGAACAAACCACCCCCCCTCCAATAGTACAGACCTCCCTCCATTAGTACAGACCCCCCAGAACAAACCACCCCCCTCCATTAGTACAGACCCCCCAGACAAACCCCCCTATATTAGTACAGACCCCCCAGGACAAACCACACCCCCTTCATTAGTACAGACCCCCAGAACAAACCACCCCCCTCTATTAGTACAGACCCCCTGGACAAACCACCCCCCTCCATTAGTACAGACCCCCCCAGGACAAACCACTCCCCTCCATTAGTACAGACCCCCCCAGGACAAACCACTCCCCTCCATTAGTACAGACCCCCCAGAACAAACCACCCCCCTCCATTAGTACAGACCCCCAGAACAAACCACCTCCCCTCCATTAGTACAGACCCCACCCAGGAGAAACCACCCCCTTCATTAGTACAGACCCCCCGAACAAACCACCCCCCCTACATTAGTACAGACCCCCAGAACAAACCAACCCCCTCCATTAGTACAGACCCCCCGGACAAACCACCCCCCTACATTAGTAGACCCCCCAGAACAAACCACCTCCCCTCCATTAGTACAGACCCCCCAGGACAAACCACTGCCTTCATTAGTACAGACCCCCCCCGGACAAACCACCCCCCTACATTAGTACAGACCCCCCAGAACAAACCACCCCCCTCCATTAGTACAGACCCCCCTGGACAAACCACCCTCCCTACATTAGTACAGACCCCCCAGAACAAACCACCCCCCTACATTAGTACAGACCCCCCCAGAACAAACCTTCCCCCCACATTAGTACAGACACCCTGAACAAACCACCCCCCTTCCATTAGTACAAACCCCCCAGAACCAACCACCCCCCTCCATTAGTACAGACCCCCCAGAACAAACCACCCCCCTCCATTAGTATAGACCCCCAGAACAAACCACCTCCCCTCCATTAGTACAGACCCCCCAGGAGAAACCACCCCCTTCATTAGTACAGACCCCGGACAAACCACTCCCCCTACATTAGTACAGACCCCCCAGAACAAACCAACCCCCTCCATTAGTACAGACCCCCCGGACAAACCACCCCCCTACATTAGTAGACCCCCCAGAACAAACCACCTCCCCTCCATTAGTACAGACCCCCACAGGACAAACCACCCCCTTCATTAGTACAGACCCCCCCAGACAAACTACCCCCCTACATTAGTACAGACCCCCCAGAACAAACCACCCCCCTCCATTAGTACAGACCCCCCAGAAAAACCACCCCCCTACAATAGTACAGACCCCCAGAACAAACCACCCCCCTACATTAGTACAGACCCCCAGAACAAACCACCCCCCCACATTAGTACAGACCCCCAGAACAAACCACCCCCCTTCCATTAGTACAAACCCCCCAGAACCAACCACCCCCCTCCATTAGCACAGACCCCCCAGAAAAAACCACCCCCCCTCCATTAGTACAGACCCCCAGAACAAACCACCCCCTATATTAGTATAGACCCCCAGAACAAACCACCCCCCCTACATTAGTACAGACCCCCCAGAACAAACCACCCCCCTACTTTAGTATAGACCCCCCCAGGACAAACCCCCCAGGTGTAAAGACCCCCCAGGACAACCTCCCCTTCCATTAGTATAGACCCCCGACAAATCACCCCACCCCTCCATTAAGCTAATTAAAAAACACCCGGGCAGCAGCTGGAGAGGAGAGGTTGGGCAGCAGGCGGGAGTTACACAGGAGAAGGAGGAGAACTGGAACACGTCGGGCACGGACCGCCCCCCGTGACGTCACTGCGCGGCTGGTCTCTCTGCACACAGAGACATAGCCGCTCCGATCTCCAGCTGTTTCCGCTCCCCTCCTCTGACAGGAGGAGGGAGGGGGGATGGGCTTCGGCAAGAGACACAGCGGTGGCGGCGGCGACCGGCAGAGAGAGCCGCCAACGGACAAGGGGAGGAGGAGGAGGAGGGAGGGGAGCACTCTGGCGCTTCAGCGCCCCTACCTCCGTGGCGCCCGGGTGCACTGCACCCCGTTCACCCCGTCCAGGATCGGCCCTGTATCCTGGGGCCCTTTACTACGATCCCACAACGGCCCTTTCACATTTTCTGCAGTGAGCTCCCTTCCTACTGTATTGGGCCCCCCCCAGGGTGGCAGAAAACAAGAGATATATGTCACCAGCATACTAAGAAAATATAAGGGTCCAAAGCAGTGGGAGAACTATCAGGGTTGCAAAGGTTGTCTTGCCACCAGGCCCTGGTGTTCTGCCACTGTGGGGTTCCCCAGCCTCCTCTTGCTGTCCTGCCCCTGCTGTTGACAGCACTGGTCTGGCATCTCTTGGAATTTACAGGCTGGTTCTCCTGTCCTAAGGATGGGAGAAATCAGTTTGTTTTTTCAGTAACTAAGAGTCCTGGTGGAGTCCTTCCTGCAACTCGCTCTTCTCCCTGCCAATGAGGATGCAGGGGAAGGAGCAGACTGGGCGGCCGTGGTTGTGTGAACGCTCGCATTATGCAGTGTCAGCGAGCAGAGGGAGGGGGGAGAAATCACCCGCAGAAGCTGACTGGGGACACTCTCCCTCTTAAACATTGCCTTTTTTGTAAAAAAAAAAAATTTTTTTTTTATTGGGGGGGGGGCACATGGTGGGGCACAGCATAATGTTGGGGGGGGGGGGGGTCAGGGCCCCCTCTGCCCCCCCCTAGGGACGCCATTGCTTTGGGCTTTTTGTTTTCTCTTGACTAGACATATGACGACCTCCCATGCAGTCCGTTGGCAACAGCACTTGAAAGACTCACATCAAAGAAAAAGGCAGACTTCTCCTTGCTCCTCATCTTGGATCTCCAACCCCACTATACCTCCAGTCCTCTCAAAAACCTGCACTGAGAGATATTGTATAGCTATAGGTGTCCCAAGTACTTGCAGCCAATCTGCTATCAGTACACCTACTTATGATTTTAGCAGGCAAATTTCCCTACCCCAGTTGCTAAACCTTAAAAAGAAATTCAGTCCCAGCCATCCACATGCTCAGTGTCTGAATGCTATCTTGGCCAAATTGCTAGCACTGCAACTGCTGCCTTTTCAGCTGGTAGACTCTTCCCCCTTTCTTGAATTTGTGGAATGTGCGGTACCTAAGTGGCAGGTTCCAAAATGCCATTTCTTTTCATGGAAGGCCATTCCGGCTCTCTACCGGCATGTGGAAGGCAATGTTTTGGCCTCGTTGGACAGGGTGGTCAGCAGTATGGTGCATAGTACCGCTGACTAATGGTCTAGCAGGCATGGGCAGGAACGTTACCTTTTCTTCACAGCGCACTAGGTAATTCTGCTGGCAGCTGGGATGGATGCAGGACAGGGTTCAGTATTGTTGTAGCTTGTTCCGCCACCACGCCTCCAAAATGCTAGTGGTGATTCTGCCACAGCTCTGCCACAACAGCCCTTTCACATTTTCTGCAGTGAGCTCCCTTCCTACTGTATTTGGGCCCCCCCAGGGTGGCAGAAAACAAGAGATATATGTCACCAGCATACTAAGAAAATATAAGGGTCCAAAGCAGTGGGAGAACTATCAGGGTTGCAAAGGTTGTCTTGCCACCAGGCCCTGGTGTTCTGCCACTGTGGGGTTCCCCAGCCTCCTCTTGCTGTCCTGCCCCTGCTGTTGACAGCGCTGGTCTGGCATCTCTTGGAATTTACAGGCTGGTTCTCCTGTCCTAAGGATGGGAGAAATCAGTCTGTTTTTTCAGTAACTAAGAGTCCTGGTGGAGTCCTTCCTGCAACTCGCTCTTCTCCCTGCCAATGAGGATGCAGGGGAAGGAGCAGATCGGGCGGCCGTGGTTATGTGAGTGCTCGCATTATGCAGTGTCAGCGAGTAGAGGGAGGGGCGAGGAATCACCCGCAGGAGCTGACTGGGGACACTCTCCCTCTTAGACATTGCCTTTTTTGTAAAAAAAAAAAAAATTTTTTTTGGGGGGGGGGGGGGGGGGGGGGGCACATGGTGGGGCACAGCATAATGTTGGGGGGGTCTGCAGTCTCTGACCATCTCTTGTACCATGTCTGCAGTCTCTGACCATCTCTTGTACCATGTTTACAGTCTCTGACCATCTCCTGTACCATGTTTGCAGTCTCTGATCATCTCCTGTACCATGTCTGCAGTCTCTGACCATCTCTTGTACCATGTATGCAGTCTCTGTCCATCTACTGTATCATGTCTGCGACTCTCTCACTCTGTTGAAGGTGCTCCAGAGCCCCCTCCACATTAGAGTTCCCATTTTAAATGCAAGTTGGAACACTGTGATGTAAAGGGGAATGCAGTGGACTCTGACACAAAGGTAATCTTTGGTCACCAGAGCTCCCCTCCTCCCTTATATTAGAGTTCCTCTTGACACCAAAGTCTGCAGGTTTCCCCTTAGATCATAATCCGCAGTATTCCCCTTTTATATCAGAGTTCCCTTGCACTGTAAGCGGGAATCCTGCGGACTCTTATATATGGGTTATATTAACCTGACCTTCATGTAAATGGAGAAATATGCGTGTAATATATAATATATATGTAATATATAGATTTGATTAACCACTTCAATACAGGGCACTTAGACACCTTCCTGCCCAGACCAATTTTCAGCGTTCAGTGCTGTCGCAGTTTGAATGACAATTGCGCGGTCATCCAACACTGTACCCAAACTAAATTTTTATCATTTTGTTCCCACAAATAGAGCTTTCTTTTTGTGGTATTTGATCACCTCTGCGGTTTTTATTTTTTGCTAAACAAATAAAAAAAGACCGAAAATTTTGAAAAAAATAAAAGTTTTGCTTTTGTTTCTGTTAAAAAAAATTTGTAAATAAGTAAGTTTTCTCTTTCACTGATGGGCACTGATAAGGCGGCACTGATACGGCGGCACCGATGAGGTGGCACCAATGAGTGGGCACTGACGATGGGCACTGATATGCGGCACTGATGGGCACTGGTAGGCGGCATTGATGGGTGGCACTGATATGCAGCACTGATGGGCATTGATAGGCGGCACTGATGGGCACTTATGGGTGGCACTGGTTGGCACTGATAGGCGACACTGATGGGCACTGAAAGGTGGCACTGCTGGACACTGAGAGGGTGGCACTGATACGTGGCACTGCTGGGCACTGATACGTGGCACTGCTGGGCACTGATACGTGGCACTGAGGGGCACTGATACACGGCACTGATGGGCATCCCTGGTGACACTGGCAGTGGTAGGCATTGGAGTGGGCACTGATTGGCAGCTGTCTGGGCACAGATTGGCAGCTGCCTGGGCACATAGTGGCATTTCCCTGGGGGTCTAGGGGCATACCTGGTGGTCCAGTGTGGATGGCTTCCCTGGTGGTCCTGGGCGGCTTCCCTGGTGGTCCTGGGCGGGATCCGGGGGGGGGGGGGGCTGTGCTGATAATCAATCAGCACAGACCCCCTCTGTCAGGAGAGCAGCCGATCGGCTCTCCTCTACTCGCGTCTGTCAGACGCGAGTGAGGAAAAGCCGATCACCGGCTCTTTCTATTTACATCGTGATCAGCTGTGATTGGACACGGCTGATCACGTGGTAAAGAGTCTCCGTCAGAGACTCTTTACCTAGATCGGTGTTGCAGGGTGTCAGACTGACACCCCGCAACAACGATCGCCGCGATGCGCGCCCCCGGGGGCGCGAAGCGGCTCGATATTCCTGATCACGTCATATGACGTCCGGTCAGGAATATCAAACCACTTTGCCGCCGTCATTTGGTAATAGGGCGGGCGGCAAGTGGTTAAAGAAGAATTGGTTAGAGAAAATTCTATAAACGTTGAATTCATAGTTTATAGAATTTAAATCTCCTAATATATGCAATTTATACAGCTAATTTTTATCGCTTGAATTATTTTTCCAATTATGGATGTGAATGGGGCCTCATGTCTCAGATTTGCCTAAGGCCTCACAGAGCTTAGAGCCACCTCTGCTTACAGATAATGTACTGAGCCTGAAAAAAAACACTGCAGCCACCAAATTTACAGTGCATCCGGAAAGTATTCACAGCGCTTCACTTTTTCCACATTTTGTCGCTTTACAGCCTTTTTCCAAAATGAATTAAATTAATTATTTTCCTCAAAATTCTACAAACAATACCCCATAATGTGCAAAAGAATTAATAAATATATTAAACTGCGCCCTCTGTAGAGTGTGTGCTTACACTATAAACCATCAGTGTGTGCAATAACAATCAAAACACTTGGGGGGGTTATTTACGAAAGGCAAATACACTTTGCACAACAAGTGCAAACTGCAAGTGCAAAGTGCACTTAAAATTGCACTGAAAGTGCACTTGGAAGTGCAGTCACTGTAGATCTGAGGGGGACATGCTAGGAAAATGAAAAACAGCATTTTAGCTTCTACATGATTGGATTATAAAATTTCAGTGCAATTTCAAGTGCACTTTGCACTTGTAGTTTGCACTTGTAGTGCAAAGTGGATTTGCCTTTCGTAAATAACCCCCTTGGTGTCATCAGTGAGTAACAATTAATATAAATCATCCAATGCAAATGATAAAATAAAGTGTAAGTGCATACATATAAATTGCCAATAAAATTAACCACTTCAGCCCCGGACCATTTGGCTGGCCAAAGACCAGAGCACTTTTTGCGATTCGCCACTGCATTGCTTTAACTGAAAATTGCGTGGTGTGCGACGTGGCTCCCAAAAAAAATTGATGTCCTTTTTTCCCCACAAATAGAGCTTTCTTTTGGTGGTATTTGATCACCTCTGCGGTTTTTATTTTTTGCACTATAAGCAACAAAAGAGCGTCAATTTTGAAAAAAAACACATTATTTTTTACTTTTTGCTATAATAAATATTCCCAAAAAATATCTAAAATTTTTTTTTCCTCAGTTGAGGCCGATACGTATTCTTCTTCATATTTTTGGTAAAAAAAAAATCGCAATAAGCATTTATTGATCGGTTTGTGCAAAAGTTATAGCGTCTACAAAATAGGGGATAGTTTTATGGCATTTTAAATAATTTTTTTTTTACTAGTAATGGCGGTGATCTGCAATTTTTATCGTGACTGCGACATTATGGCGGACATATCGGACACTTTTGGCGATATTTTGGGACCATTCACATTTATACAGCGATCAGTGTGATTAAAAATGCACTGATTACTGTGTAAATGTGACTGGCAGTGAAGGGGTTAACCAGTAGGGGGCGCTGCAGGGGTTAAGTGTGTCCTAGGGATGTGTTTTAACTGTGGGAGGGATGGCCTACGTGTGTCACGACACTGATCTACGCTCCCGATCACAGGGAGCTGTGATCAGTGTCCTGTCACTAGGAAGAATGCGGAAATGCTTGTTTACATCAGCATTTCCCCGTTCTTCCTCTCTGTGACATGATCACGGGGATCCCCGCGGATATCGAGTCCGCAGGACCCACGATCACACTCACGGAGGTCGCGGCAGCGCGTGCGCGCCCACAATGCCGCATCTTAAAGGGCAACGTACAGGTACATTAATATGCCTGTACGCGACATTTTGCCGACGTATATCGTCGTGAGCCGTTCGGCAAGTTGTTAAAGTGTCCAACATAAATTATTAAAGTGCGCTATCCAGGTTGTGCAAATGTTCAAAAGAAATAAATCTTCACAAGGCCGGTATAATCAATTAGGGGTGACTGTGATTCTTCCTCCACCAACACCTGTCACACATCCTACTCACCAGACCAACATGACACACATTACAGTTAGTCATATTCGTAGAAAGGAAATGTTCCAACGATTCAACCAATGGGATCCTACCAGACTCGAATCATGCCATCAGATTTCCAGACATCCGTGGGGTAATGAAGGGAAGAGAACAGGCTCCCATTGTGAAGTTCATCACAATTTATTTAAAAAAGGTTTAATAATTCCATCGCAATAAGCAATGTAAAAGCAAGCATACAATGCAGGAAGTGGGGACGCCGTTTCCCCACCTGCGTTCCACTAACGGCAGAAGTGACGTATCACCTTCGACCACAACCAACGCGTTTCATCAGCATGCTCTGATGTCATCATGAGTCACATGACCTAATATGTCTCTTCCATTTATATACAAAACCACCCATACAGGATATCCAATCCAATTCAATCCTTCATGGCAATTAACAAATACCTCCAATCAAAGTGTGCAATGTGCCAAATGGCCAGATTCCTAATTTTAAGAGGATGAAATAACTTAAATTGATTGAATTAAATACGTTGTTGTCAAACTAAAAAATTTAAGCTAAAAAAGACATCAACTGCCTCTAGTGGGGAACTAATGTTATAAGTTTTAGTACTTACGCCATCTTGTGGTCACATTAACAAACTACAAGGAAATTACTATGTGAACTCATTAAACTAAATATAATCTATATTACTCAATACCATTTCCCAGATATCCTATGATTTGGAAAACTGAGGTGAGTGTAGAGATTTGAATATACACCTTATGCCATCTTGTGGTAATCTGTGATAATACACAGATACCAGCTCAGATCAAATCCAACTGAAACATCTCAAACATAATGAATTACAAATATTCTCGTAATTAGATAAATAACAATTCAAATCTATATCCACATTAATACCCATAGAAGTGAGTGTATTTAATTTATAGATCTATCCTGTTTCATTCTTAGATATTATCTGGATTATATTTCTTCCTCTCCAATGGGGTTCTATTTTATCTATCCCAAAGAAAGTTGCCAAACTGGGGTCTTTATTATGATGTAACCTAAAATGGTTTGAAAGACTTTGTTTTGAGAACCCTTTTTTGATGTTATTAAGATGTTCATTTATTCGGGTACTCAAATTTCTTATGGTAGGCCTTACGTATTGTAACCCACAGGTGCAAGTTATTAAGTAAGTTACATGAGTTGATTTACATGTTATAAATTCATCTATGTTGTACTCCTTTCCCATGCTGAACAATCAAAATGTATCTATTTTCCTTTTGTCCTTCCTAGTAATTTTACATGCTTTGCATTTTCTACAATAGTAAAAACTAAGAAAGTTGTTCTCTTTTTAGGGGGCTCATAAACATTAGGGGCTAATTTATTCCTTAGATTGGGTGCTTGACAGGAGATGAACTTGGGACAACTTGGTATTATTTTGGGTAATGTCTTGTCCCTTAACAATATCGGCCAATGTTTTTTTTAACAATTCGCTCTAAAGTTTTATAGTCTCGACTAAAATTAGTTAGAAAAGCCAGATGTTCTTGTCCTTGTTCCTTTTTTGGTTTGTCTCCCAGTAATTTTTTTCCTATCCATCTCCATAACCTGTTTTTGTATATGTCTCAGACTTTGATCATAATAACCTTTTTCTTTAAACTTATTGACCACAATTTCTGACTGACATAAGAAGTATGAGAGGTTACAATCAATGTGTTATCATGAATTGGGACATCCTTTAGGATATTCATAAGATGTTTACTGTTTTTTAGATAGGATGGATAGGTTTGTACAATGGGCTGCAAGAAACAGTCTACGTATGCCTCGTTTCCACTGAGCGGATCGGTTCGGTTCGGTACGGTACGCTATTTTGGGTGTTTCCATTATGAAAGTGGCCCATACAACCGAACCGTTCCATTCAGGGTCCTGCTTCAGATGTGGGGCCATAGAAAATGGAGCGGTTCGGTTAGGGCAGAGCTACGATACATTCCACTGATTGGCTGACAGAAAACTCTCTGCTGTGCTATGCTGAGGCATTTTTTCTAAACCCTGTATGGCCCCTTGTGGTCCCACTTGCAGTGGAAACGCTCACCAGAATAGACCAGACCATTCTAGGCCATTCAAACTGTACCGACCCAAACCGATCCGCTCATTGGAAACAAGGCATTATTCTCCTATCCGAGAGAAGACTGAATTTATACCAATAATAATAGGTCTACCAGGTGGACATTCTTTGTTCTTATATATTTTGGTTAATCTATATATAGTTGGTAGTTTACGGGCTTCTGGGACAAGATACCTAGCTTCATTTTTGGTTATAATCCCTTTCTCT
The DNA here is from genome assembly GCF_042186555.1 of Aquarana catesbeiana. Taxonomy (NCBI): domain Eukaryota; kingdom Metazoa; phylum Chordata; class Amphibia; order Anura; family Ranidae; genus Aquarana; species Aquarana catesbeiana. The sequence goes on from NC_133326.1 coordinate 544,943,476, forward strand.
TGTGCACCTTTCACAATTATTTTTAAGGAGATTTTAAGTTTGATAGTAGGGTCACCCTTTAGGTTTTTATATGTATTAGTATCACCTACCAACTTATTCAATTCTTTGCAATATTCCTCTCTTTTAAGCACCACAATACCTCCCCCTTTATCAGCGGATCTTATAGCTATATTTTTCCTTTTCTCCAGGACTTCTAAACCTTTTTGAATGTTACCTTTCCCTTTTCCCACTTTTGTTTTTATCAATCTAATGTCTTGCTCAAACATGGACTTGAATACCTCCAAAAAATGGTTAGATGACTTTTTAGGGTTAAAGGTGGATTTATTCCTCAACCCACTATCCTTAAAAGCATTCTCATTTTCTTTGGTTGTTGTGGGTTTTTCTGCAAAATGTTTTTTAATATGAAGTTTTCTAACAAATGTTTTAGTATCAATAAAGGCGTTAAACTTATTGAGCCCTTTATCTGTGGCGTACTTCAGTCCTAGTTCCTAAACTCTCAATTCACCACCACTAAGATTGATAATCCCTTGACCTATTACTCTCTCTTTTTTTTTTTTTTGTTTTTCTTTCCTCCTCTCTTGCCTCTGTCCTGTCTCTTTGTGGTCCCTCTGATGCCAGCTGGGAGCCTCCCACTGCTGCCAGTGTGGGGCAACCTGATGACTGGGTTGGGTTTCTTGATAATAATTGTCCCAGGGTTGGTTCTGGTAACCACCCCTCCCCCTCTCACCCCCTCGCTGTTCAGGGTATCCCCTATTGAGGTTCCAGCCCCCTCTTCTGGTTGTGTCTTCATGCCCCCTCCTGTGAAAACCCCAAAAGGTTGATTACCACTATAAGATTAATTCCTGTATTGTAGGGGCTGGAAGTGGTTATGAGTGGGGACTCCATATCCTATATGGTTTTTAGGCCCACTGTTTCCATATTGGTTCCTTACTGTGTTGAAATATGTTGGGGTTTTGGGGGTACCTCCTACACCCCCCCTCCGGGCTAGACTACCCGGGTGTTGGGATTCAGTTGATTGCCAAAATTACCCCCCCTCCCAGGTGTAGAATAAGCAGGGTTTCCCTTGGGTTCCATTTGAGCATTCCTATCAGGTAAGGAATCCATGGAATGAACCAAAGCTGCCTCACCCGATTCCTCTTGCCATTTGTATACTTTATTTTCTCTATAATCTTTTAAATCTCTTTGATATTTCTTTATCTTCTTAAGTTTTGTGTCCTTATCTAATTTTTCTAAATATTTCTGATTATGAGTATTCTTATCCTTATATTCAGTGGTATCCTTATATGGGTTTAATAGTTCTTTTAGTTCAATGATTTTGGACTTTAGTTTTTCCAGCTTTATTTTCCATCAAGAGATAATGAGATCTAATAATAATAATTTACATTCACATAGATTGAAAAAAGTTTACCATTTGACCTCCGTCCAGCTCTGGGTCATCAAGCCCGTCATTGGGGCCAAGGTCCCAGCAGAGACGTCTTGGGGTAATTTTACCCACTTGCCGACCGCCGCACGATGATGTATGTCCAAACTTTGAAGGGGTATAGCATTGTTATGGCATGGTTATAACCCCGGTATCCCCGTTTTCGTGCGGCGACTGGCTTTCAGATAAAAGTGGTCCCTTTTATCGGTGGAGGGAGAGGGCCCCCCCTCCCGCCGCGATCCGGTGCCCTCCGCCGCTTACCGGAGCCGTCGGTAGCGGCGGAGGCGATCGCATTCGTCTTCATCCTGTGCCTGGAGACGAGTGAGGCTAAGATGGCACCCACTCATCTCCATGACACTGCTGGGTGGAAGCGACTTTAAAACGTCACTTCCGTCCACGCCTCTTAAAGGCACATTTTTTCAAATGTAATTTTTTGAATTGCATTTTAGTGTAAATATGAGATCTGAGGTCGTTTTGACCCCAGATCTCATATTTAAGAGGTCCTGTCATGCTTTTTTCTATTACAAGGGATGTTTACATTCCTTGTAATAGGAATAAAAGTGACACCTTTTTTTTTTTTTGTAAAACAGTGTAAAAATAAATAAAATGATGTAAAATAAATATTAAAAATATACACATTTCTTTTAAAAACCCCCCCATCCTGACGAGCTTGCGCGCAGAAGTGAAAGCATATGCGAGTAGCGCATATGAAAACGGTGGTCAAACCACACATGTTAGGTATCGCCGCGACCAGTAGAGCGAGAGCAATAATTCTAGCCCTAGATCTCCACTGTACCGCAAAATATGCAACCTGTAGAATTTTTTAAACGTCGCCTATGGAGATTTTTGAGGGTAAAAGTTTGACGCCATTCCACGCAATTTTGAAGCGTGACATGTTGGGTATCAATTTACTTGACGTAACATTATATTTCACAATATAAAAAAAATTGGGCTAACTTTACTGTTGTCTTATTTTTTTATTCAAAAAAGTGAATTTTTTCCAAAAAAAGTGCGCTTTTAAGACCGCTGCGCAAATACGGTGCAAATACGGGCACTGGCACTGATAGGCAGCACTGATAGGCAGTACTGGTTGGCACTGCTAGGTGGCACTAATTGGCAGCACTGATGAGCACTGATTGGCAGCACTGATTGGTACTGATTGGCAGCATTGATGGGCACTGAATGGCACTGGGAAGAAAAAAACAGCTGCACACCACATTGTGGTGTGCAGCCATTTTTTTTCTTCCTATTGATCATTGGTGGTGAGCCGTGGCTTGCACCCAGCGCATCGGAACTGTAGTGATTGCTAACCTGGAGCGGCGTCTTCCTTGTTTGAATCTACTGATGGGCACTGATAGGCAGTACTGATTGGCACTGGTAGGCAGCACTAATTGGCAGGAACGATGGGCACAGTTTGGCAGCACTGATAGGTGGCACTGATGGGCAGCACTGGTAGGCACTGCTTGGCAGCACTGATGGGCACTGCTAGGCAGCACTAATTGGCAGCACTGATTGGCACTGATAGGTGACACTGATTGGCCGCACTGATTGGCAGCATTGATGGGCACTGATTGGCTAGCTGGCACTAATTGGCAGCACTGATGGGCACTGATTGGCAGCACTGATTGGCACTGATAGGTGGCACTGATTGACAGCACTAATTGGTACTGATTGGCAGCATTGATGGGCACTGGCACTGATAAGCAGCACTGATGGGCACTAATAGGCAGTACTGGTTGGCACTGCTAGGCAGCACTAATTGGCAGCACTGATTGGCACTGATAGGTGACACTGATTGGCCGCACTGATTGGCAGCATTGACGGGCACTGATTGGCACTGATATGCAGCACTGATGGGCACTGATTGGCAGCACTGGTTGGCACTGATAGGCAGCACTAATGGGTACTGTTTGGCAGCACTGATTGGCACTAATGGGCACTGATAGGCAGCACTGATTGGCAGCACTGATGGGCACTAATTGGCAGCACTGATTGACGGCATTGATGGGAACTGATTGGCGGCATTGATGGGCACTGATAGGCAGCACCGATGGCCACTGCTTGGCACTGATAGGCAGCACCAATGGCCACTGCTTGGCACTGATAGGCAGCACAGATGGCCACTGCTTGGCACTGATAGGCAGCACTGATGGCCACTGCTTCGCACTGATAGGCAGCACTAATGGGTACTGTTTGGCAGCACTGATTGGCACTAATGGGCACTGATAGGCAGCACCGGCAGCACTGATGGACGCTAATTGGCAGCACTGATTGGCGGCATTGATGGGCACTGATTGGCGGCATTGATGGGCACTGATAGGCAGCACCGATGGCCACTGCTTGGCACTGATAGGCAGCACAGATGGCCACTGCTTGGCACTGATAGGCAGCACTGATGGCCACTGATTGGCAGCACTGATAGGTGGCACTGCTGAGGCACTGATAGGCAGTACTGATTGGAAACACTGATGAGCACTGATTGGCAGCACCGATTGGTACTGATTGGCAGCTTTGATGGGCACTGATAGGCAGCACTGATGGACACTGATGGGTACTGATTGGCAACACTAATGGGCACTGATTGGCAGCAGTTGTGGGCACTTGCAGAGGAGGGGAGTTTACATGCAGCAGACAGTGAGAGCCGCTCAGTGTGGGAAACTGTCAGATAATGTAACTGCTTGCGGGAAGACCAGCTGTCAAAACTCAGCGGCGATGTCGGGGGGTTGGCGGGACGAGCAGCTATTAAACACTAGTTGAATACGTAGGTATTATTCATGTATAATTAATCCATACTAGAAACTATGTGTTAAAGAATGCGAATGTGTTGTTCAAATTTTTTGAGTGGTTTTATTTAAATAAATGGTATGTCAAGTTGTGTATTAAATAAACAGCATATGTTTCCAAAATCGCAGTATGGTATGATGACATATTTACTCCTCAGGTTGCTATAGAAACCAGTATACAAACTATATATACCGGTGAGAGCGGCTACACCAGCACCCTTGAAAAAGTCACGTGTCAGTGATGATACGCGTGGGGAGAATTAGCCTGTGACGCTCTGCTTGGAGTGCGATCTGCCTGTGAGTGTGTGAGCAGCAGCACGGAGCTGAATGTGACTGACCATTATCCTGAATAAATGCGATCTATGTCTAAGGGAGCATGTGAGTGGTAACAAGTGGCTTTTTATGTTATCTAAAATCTGGCTGATATCTGCGCAATGGTGTTTCTTTACAATTTTATCTTCTATATGGGGGAAGACCAGTAGAAGCTGAAAAACAACTCTTCTATGCCGGCGGCTGATTACAGACAAGCCACTCCACCGCTGACACAGGCTCACTAAGCCTGGGCTTAACAGAGGAGGAGGTATCATTTCAATTCAATTTGGTGGATTAATCACTATTATTTTACTTTGATCACATAATTATATGCTTTATATATTAGAAATTTTTATTAGTACTCACTGGCTGAAGGTTTTTGAGTGTGTAATAGGGGAATCTCACAAAAAGGCTCGGAACACAGTATCTCCTGAACATATCTCTTTATATGTGTCTATGCAATTTAGTTGTTAAGGTGTATTATTTATACACAAGTTACTATTTAACTAAAAGTTTTACACAATGTTTCACTTACTTTAGAAGTATAAGATAGGCACTAGAGGCAGTATAATAACAAATAGATAATACAAGCGCATCACTTTATTTATTAAACACTAGCCAATGATTGGGCTGCTTATGAAAGGGGGTGGAGCCAGAAAAACATAGCGGCCCACCCAGTCATCATCCCATTGGCTGGTGTTTGATAGCTGCTCAGTCCCGCCCATCCGTGACATCCCGCTTCTTTTTGACATTACCTGACCGTGTCACATAATGAGCGACTCTTGCAAGCCTTGCCATCTGCTGCATGTGAAACTGTTTCACAGGCAACAGGTTACACCAAAGGCAGCCTTTCAGAGCAGCCCAGGTGGGGCTGTCATTTCGAGGACAAGGTCTGTACCGCCTCCCACTACAGCAAGCAGGGATGGAAATGCATTCCTGCTTGCTGTGCATAGAACTACAAATGGGAAGTGCCAAGACCAGTGGCTGAGGGAATAGAAGGAATAGCAGCCACCGGTCTTACAAACAGGAACTCACTGGAAAGTAAGGGTTTTATTTGAAAGTTACCAGGCTATATCAAGCAAACTACTGAACTAATAAGATGGATGGCATATTCAGTGAAGGTAGGAAATTAGCAAAAAGAACATGTAAAAAAGTTTTTGCCCAGAGTTCTCCTCTAAGGTCACTGAATAAATGCATTGCAAATAGCAAACCTGTTGTTCCTGATTTAAATTTAATGTCAAGCCCTGGATGCCAAGGCCAAAGTATTCTCTGTACTGGAAATTTCGAACAGCCATTTTTCAGTACTGTTAGCTAAGAGTTATTAATATAAACTTGCCTTCAGCTTTAATAAAGAAACCTATGCATTCACTAGAATAATCCCAGGATTATTTCGCAAAGTGTCCCATAAGGTAATTTATCTATATTAGTTAAGGAGTTAACATTATTGTAGAGAGTAGAAATAAGACACCTTCCCCATGGAGATTTATACCATACTGTTTATATTCATATATAGTATAAGTGATTGTTTGAGGTGGAGTGTAATGAGTGTTATAGAAAAGGTGTATGTGCAAATAATAATGAAATTCTATAGAAGGGATGACTTTAATTCCTGAAGTTGGGAAAAGGACATAAAAACAGAATCTTTTTAAAAACTATCTAGGTCTGTTATATGGTTATCAATTCACTATTGAAAGTTATTGGTACGAGAGAAGGCAGATTTGAATCTGGGATCACACAAGAATGATGTTCTAGGAGAGGTTTTAGAAATCAAAGAAAAGTAATTTTTTTTAACAGTTTCATAGTCAAAAAGATTGAGCTATCAACATATTATGTGTTGAGATTGCTCTCAACGGTATGGCATTACTCCAAAGTAGGCCTGGTAAATAGAAAGGTACCACAGAAATATTTTTAAATTCTATCCAAGGTATGGTAGAGTTCAAAATATTCCACTGGGCGAGTTGTGTAAATCTATAAGTGATATAGTATACCCACAATTGTGGGAGTCCTGAGCCTCCAGATCTATGAGAACAATATAAAACCTTTCCTGACACAAGCATGACAGCATACATGAATGGGATAGGACTGGTTATACTCTATATAAATGAGTCGCCTCCCCCCAGGCGGCATTCTCTTTTTTTCCCCTCAAATGCTTAACTGGTTATAGCTGCTATGAATCAAAGAAGATTTTTTATTTTTGCCCTCACCTTGCCGGATTCATCTGGCTAGCCGTACAGGTTCAGCCTCTTTCCTGTGACGAAGCCCCTCTGTTCGGTTGTAAAACATACTAGGGAGACCCCCCCAGGTCCAGATACTGGGGGGCTGGGATACTGGTCTCTGGATGCAGGTAAAACCGTTCTGCCTTGTGGTTGGGTTGGGACTGATCCAGTCTCTCCTTCCTGGTGATTTGTGGCCCCACACACACATTTTTGTTAGTCTGGCTTTGGGTATGTTGGTCCCCCTTGCAAAGTTGTTGTCATGGCTGCCCCCTTCCAAGATGGTTCCTTGTCTGCTTCCTGTGGCTGGACTGCGCTTTCAGTCGGCAGGGAGCAGCAAGATGATGTTGGGGTAACTGCTGGCTTGCTGTAGTAGCGGCTGGGAGCCCCAGACGGCTGCCTGGGAATGGATTGGTGGCCACCTGTTCAGGAATTGAGCCTCTCCCACCCCCCTTAGAGCCAGTCAGGGAGGGGTGCTGCACAGAGCAGGTAAGCTTTCCATGGGCTGTCATGGTAAGTCTGGATCATTATGCTGTTAATATACAAGCTGCCAAAGTAGGTTAAACAGCTGTATAAAGTTCTGTCTGTTTCATTTGCTTCACAGGTTTTGTTTGTCTGTCTGTAGGACTACTAATGCATGAACTGATATACAGGTGTTTGCTGCAAAGTTGAGTCTTTCCTATTAACTCAGCAATGCCTGGCTTTACAAATTTGAGATCACTGTGTCAATGCTCTAATGCTTGGATTTGCTGTTTTTAACCTTTTACAGGGCAGTCACCTAGTGTAGGTGATCCTGCCAGGTATGTTAACCCTTCATTACACTGCTTATGACAGAGTAATGCTTCAGGGTGGATGCCACTGCTATGCATTTATGTTGCTGCTATGCATTTAAGGTTTGCTTTTGGGTGCATTGTGCTTAATGATTGCTATGCATTAACATATTATGTCTAAATGCCAGCATGAAAAAAACTCAGTGTTCTGCTTAAGTTACAGTGCTTTAAGTAATTGGTTTATTACACTACTATCTGTAATTGCTCCTGTCTAAGGGTTTAACCCTTGCTCACAAGCATACAGGTCCATTTGAGGCTTCAATGTCTGCAAATGGGTGTGTGGATGGCCACTGAAATTGTATTAAAGCTATGTCCTAGCCAGTACTTCCAGGTATTTATTATGACCACAAACCTGCAGCTCATACCTTGAGCCATAAGCTTACCCAGAGACCAGCCACGATCAATAGGGGTATAATATGAGGGTCAGGTAGGTATGCTATCATAAAAAAAAATAAAAAGAGTGGGTGGGCAGCATGGATTGTAAAACTCTCCCAGCCCTTAAATACCAGCACCACTCCCCAAAGGAAAAGTGGCAACTTGTTCTTCCAACAGTGACAGGTCCTGTTTGGCTCTAAAAACTGCCATACATTCAAAGTATTGCCAGAAGGGGCAGACTAAAGGAAATCATAATAAGGACCATTCTGGGCAGAATGGGGATTGTGGTTAACTGACGTGCCCGCCAATATACTATGCCAAGTTGCATGTCAGGTGGCAGTAAACACAAAGGCAGATGTGTTCACTCAAGTGCAAACTAACTGGGTGGCTAACGCTCGGGTACTAAGCTAATCAAATGGCTGAGTTTGTTTAAAGGGTACCTCCTGCCTCAAAAACAGCAGGCCAATGAGCGTTCATCAGATTGGCCAGATGTGTCTTCATGCTAACAAGCAAGATCCCCTCAGTAAAGCCCAACTTTTACTGCAGAGGCAGCTAGCCAAGCCAAGTAATCTTCATCAGACTACCCAGAAGTGCCAGCGGATGATGCAATAGCCTTCGCAGAGGCATGGGAACAGCAATATGGATTTGTAAATTAAGGTTTATACTACCATTAGTAAATATGGTGTGGCCTGCGTTTGGGTTCACTTTAGTAGCCAAGGCTATTTGGTTCTCAGCAGACGAGTTGAAGGCAAACTTGGCCAGTAATACGCCTCTGTGGTGCTTGATCCATGAGTGAAATTGGAGTGACCAGCGAGGCAGTACAACCACTATGGAGGCAGCAGGCTGTTCCTCCTCTTATTCTATGAGGGTAGTCAAGCCCTATGGCTTAACCCACTGACTGCGTATACCTCTTCTAAGTCAAATGGAATGTGATTTAAGATTGAATCAGTGATGTCCAGATCAGGGACTAATCCCTTAGGCTAGTCACCTAGGCCCAGAACAAAGAGTGGTGACAGGGCCTGAGAAGAGCTAGAGAAGAGATTGGAAGATCCATATTCGCCTAAGCCCAAGTCTTCTCTTCTCGAGGAGCAGCAAAGTTCCTTTTCATTCAAATGTGCCCAGTAGGTGTTATATTGCAGAAATTAAATTTGGGCAGGAGGCTCAGGATCAGTGGGGCCTGTGCAGCACTTGTCTTTGTGATGTGATCTGTCTGCAACAAAACCTTGGGACAACAACGGAAGATTCCTGCTGTGCTGGCGAGTTGTACTTTGTGCAATAATAACGTCAATAGAATTTCTTTCCACTCTTCCAGCTCCTCTTTGGTTCCTTAGAGATATCAAGGCTTTAAGCAAATGTTACCAAATCTTGTCCAACAGGAACCATCGGTCCATTGTTCTTAGACGGAAAGCAGATTTAGGCAAAATATGGAACGAAGGATCAAGGTAAAAAAAAAAAAAGTCATAAGGAGTCACTGAGAACAATCACTCAAAACATCAGATAAAGCAGCTACCGTTTCTCTTGATCTAGCTGATGTGTACATACGCACTTTGGTACGCCCAGGTTTCTAAGAGTTTCACTTTGGGTTTGTTCAACAACCTTTTGACCTTTCCACATACTCAAGACATTTTTCCAGAACATTGCTTCGAGGAGTGGCCATCTTGCAGAAGCAAGGGCGGCAGGTTCCTTATACGAACAACAGCTGGGGGTAGCTCAACATCCTCCAGGTCCTGGCAAACCCCGATTCAGAGGGAAGGCCAACTAATCTCATTATAATAATGACATTTTAGACGTTCAGGAGAATACTGTAGAGTTGCCCTCATGGAGGGTGACGGTATTGGGTCTTATGAAGAGGCAAGTCTTAGCTCTATCCCATGTGTTTGTATCCCATGGTCTCAAATGGTCGAGAAGTAGTCTGCAGTAATCTATGCAGTCGGTTGGACGCACTGGAAGATTGAGAACATCATAAACTGGCCTTCTAAATGTAATGAAAGATTAATGAAAGATCCTATTCCAGGGAAGATTACTCCATATATGGGACTAGTCCCGTTGATGGAGGCAAAGGATAGTTAATCTTATCAACTTCCAGGCATATCAATCATCAAAGTCTATTCACTTTCTTAGTATTCACCTCAGTGACCTCCTAGCTCAAGGTCAATGACATAGGCCAATAGAGGACGAAGTGTCTAACATCAGGGGTACAGTGATTCCCATGTGGGGAAGTCGTTTGGGCAACACAGCCTAGGAGGCCTCAGTTATGCCCCAAACAGATGGCAATAGGTAATCTCCTATCATCATGACAAGAGGTATCTCCCATTCAGGGTTACCAACAGTAAAACCTGTCTCATCTCATCGCTCTGTGTTCTGACTTCCCAGAACTTCCTTTTAGATATGGTAAAATACGATGCCTTGCATGTCAAGGGTGAGTCCCTAGACCAGCAAGCGGTTCAATGAATCTCAACTTGGCAGTAAACTCAATGGTCAGAAAGGGCAGTTATTCCTGCAAGAGGAGCTTTCCAGAAGTGGAAGCAGTGGATCTACTAACATCCAGCTGGGTCGGCAGGTTAGCCTATATAGCCACCAGACTCGGTGATCGCCAAGCTCTTCATCAGGATCATAGTACATAGTTAGGCAGGTTGAAAAGACACAAGTCCATCTAGTTCAACTAGGATCCGTAGTCATACAGCTGGGATAAGGGCAATAATGATCCGGTGGCTTTACAGGCCGTGATGTCCTCAAAGTACAGTCTTTGGCCCAAGAACCTCCTATTCTATTCTTCCTGAGATCTCAGACCTTACACAGTGGAGCCAAGTGTATCCAAATTCAGCTACATTGGATCTAGCAACTGGGAGACCGAGTTAGGAAGGCTCATCAAGGAGTCTCACCACTATTATTTGAAACCTTGTGGAAACCAGGGGAACCTATGGCAAACTCCAGGTTTACTAGAACATGGGAAATTTCACAGAATTTAAGGATAGAATCCTCTGCTCCTGGCTGCAAACATTAAGATGGCTCCAAGTAATATAAGATGAGGAATTGAGCAGTAGTCAAGTCTTGGTCAGATCTTCCATTCCTGAGATCCAGTGACTGCAGCACATCTGGGGGAACCAATTCCAAAAGGCCGGTACAGATCGTTCTTTCCCCTTAGAACTTGCAGTGCAACTAGTGTTGGGAAGGTTGTCCCACTCCTCCATTCTTCTGAACAAGACTACTTCAATAGGTTCAGTGACACTAAAGCAGTATTTCTTAAGGATATCACGTCTGGGAGATCCAAGCGTCAAGCGGTAAACTACCTCATTGCTACCATAATCAAACAAAATAGCTCTGGCTTTTTCCTATCCAGCACCAAACGAGGGTCTGTATCCTTGCTTCTGGGTCAAGACATCACCCTTCCGGCATGTCCAAACTGAAATGTCTGCGTCACCACAAGCTGGAGTAATGGACTCTATGTGGAAGAAATACATGGAAGTGGCCCTTCTCTAGAAGGTCAGACAGTGGCCTCTTCAGGCCTGGCAGTATCAGAAGAAGACTTTTCACTGTCCACTAGGACAATGGCATTATCTCGGGTCAGAGTAGCCTAAGCGGCTTATAGGACGAAGATAAATTCATTAATCTAGTGCAGAGTTCACTTTATCAGATGGGTGGCATGCTCATGGGCAAAATTCAGAAGTCCAGAATTTTACAGGATATCAACCAGGTTCATATACTACAAACCATTTTTTTTTGCCTACTGCAAAGTCAATTAAGCAACATTGGAAGCAGGAGAGTTGACTTCAGTTCTAAACAAATCTAATATGTTGATTCCAACGCTTCAGCATGGCCCTCCCTTATAGGTTTTGTTGGCGCGCTACATCCCATTCGTGTATGCTGTCATGCTTGTGTCAGGAAAATGGAAAATTGTATACTTACCTGAAGATAATTTTTCTTTCGTGATGCAAAGCATGACAGCATACAGGTCCCTCCCTTGTGCGTTTTGCATTTGAGTATAGTTACGTGAATGCCGTCTACAGGGAGGCGACTCATTTATATATAGTATAACCAGTCCTGATTGGGCGAGAGGCAGAGCCTATCCCATTCTTGTGTGCTGTCATGCTTTGCATCAGGAAAGGAAAATTACCATCAGGTAAGTATACAATTTTCAATTTTTTGGAGTATCTAGGAGGTTTATCATTCCACTAAAATGTATTAATTGCTGATTGTAGTTTATTTATGAAAAAAAAAAAAAAAAAAAAAGAAAAAGAGGAAGAGCTCTAAAAATATATAATAATTTAGGTAATATATTCATCTTTATAGCAGTAATTCTGCCTATAAATGAAAAAATGCCCAGGTCTTAAGTGTTTGCCAAATTTTAATATCTAAGGGAGGGTGGAATAAGGATTAAAAATTGGAAGGGAGAAAAATTCCCAGGTATGACATTGTGTTAGAGGACCACACAAATGGAAAAATAACTTTAAGGTTCTCTAGCTCTGAGGGGGAAAAATTAATAGGTAAGGCTGAAGATTTTGATATGTTCATCATTAATCCAGATAAATCAGCAAATTGTGGTTAAAACGTCATCCAAAAGATTAGGTAAAGATATTGTGGGATTTGATAAAAACATAAGAACATCATCCACACACATGCATAATTTGAAAGTGGATTGATCTTTAAAGTAACCAGATTTATCATGGTGTTGAATTATAACTGTGGCCAAAGGTTTTATAGATAATACAAAAAGGAGTGGTGATAGAGGACATCCTTGTCTGGTACCTCTTTAGAAAAGAAAAAATTCAAAATTACAGTATTTTGATGCGAGTTTGGGGATTATGATACAATGCTGTTTAAAACCATTTAAAAATGCATCATTAAAGCCATAGCCAAAACCTGATTGAAAAGGGGAGATTAATGTAGAAATTATAGATGCTAATCAGAAAGCATCCTACTAAATATTTGTAAGTCATTGTTGATTACTGATATAGGTTTGAAGTTTTTAGGTAAAGAAAGGTCCTTGGTCAGTTTTGGAAGTAGAGACATATTTGCAAGCAACATCTCTTAAGGAACAGGTGTAGATACCTTTTTAAGAGATTTTATGACCGCTGTAACCTCAGATTCTGTAAAAGAGGAATTAAGTATATCAAGTTGGGTAGGTGATAAATGTAGTATCAGAATGTTTTTGTCAGGATCACTTAGTGCTCCTGCTACTCATTCCAACATCTGGGTGTTGGCTGTTGCATTCCCCCTGTTTGTGTTCACCTCAAGGTGATTGATCTAGTCAATCACCTGATATAAGCCAACCGAACACTCTATCCCTTGCTTGTGATAGAGACAGTGTACCTACATTGTTCCCGATCAAGCCTCCCATTTGTCTGCCCTGCTTTGCTGTTGGATTTCCCTGTGTATGACCCGGATCAGAGATTGGACTATTCCCTGAACTCAGCCTGCCTTTTACCTAGACTGTCAAAGGATCGGATATTGGACTATTCCCTGAACTCAGCCTGCCTTTTACCTAGACTGTCATAGAACCACGCTATCTGTCTGCTAAGCTGCAAGTAGTCTGTTTGCTCTGTTCGCATCTGCCCTGGTGTGGTGGCCAGGCACTATAGCATTGTGTAGAAGTCCTGGGGGCAACCAAGTACCGGTAGGCCTGCTTGCCTTAAGGGAAAGGGGGCTGCTATAGGTGAAGCACATAGTAGCTAGCTATAGTGTCTGACCACCTGCATTGGGGTAGATGTGACATTTGTGACAGTTTTCAAACCATGAGATAGCTTCAGATGTAATTGAATTTTGGGGAGGTGAAAGTAGGGTTGAATAAATTTTTTCAAATATTTGCAATACTTCTTTGGGATGCGAAGTTGAGACCAGAAGAGGTTGTAAGTTTTGATAAATATGAGAAGGCTTTAAGGACTGATTTACCTTACTCTCAGACATTGTAGAAGAATAATTGTTAAATAATAAAAAATGTTGCTTTCAACCATCAAAATGCTTTTTCTTCTTTGGAAGATAATATTGAGTTCAATTCTAAATGTTTCTGATGAAACGTCTAGTGTCTGTGGTATGGATAGTACTTGAGTTTTTATACAGTTGGTCTAGATCTTTTGTTAGAAGAATAATTTTCCCCTGATGTTCTCTGTTACGGGCAGATGTTAAACTAATACGTTTTCCACGTATGGTTGCTTTATGCTACCCAGGCTATAGTAATCTTAATTTCTGGGGAAGAGTTAATAGAAACAATATTCCTCTATGTCTTTAGACAGTTCTGCTTCAATAATCGGGCCTGAAAGAAGATAATCATTTAATCTCCAAGTATAGGAGGTATTAGAGAGACCAATACATTTTGTGGTGAATGACATAATGTGATGATCCGACCAGACAACACTTTAGATATTGGAGGATTCAGAGTTTACTAAAATTATTGGAGTACGGAATATATAGTCCAGTCTAGCTGAATTATTGTGAGGATTTGAATAAAAGGTATATTCTCTAGCTCCCACATCAAGAGCTCTGCAATCAATCAATTGATAGTCATATCATTTTTTTGTTAGTGATTTAGGGAAAGCCTAAGGCTGGGTTCACACTGCAGACGGATGCGGCTCGTAGCAGGGGTCCGGTGTGTCCCTGTTCTCTGTTTCAGGGCCGAACTTTTGCCTGAACTTGGCCCTGAAATGGAGCCAAAGACGCACAGGACTCCTGTGCAAGCCGCTCCGGAGCGATATAGAGAGCCGGTCCTGTCATGCAAACTGGATGCGGGGAAACCCACATCATCCAATTCGTACTAGTGTGAACCCAGCCTTAGATTGAGGTGTCGGATTGCTTCTGGAAGGAAGGATTAGCAACCATGTTAAAATCCCCTCCAATTATCAGACAGTAGGAGGAGAGTAGAATTTATCCAATATTTCGAAAAATTAAAGAAAGAAGCAGAAGAGTCATTTGGAGCATATACATTTACTATTGTAATTTCACGACCCAATATCAAGCCTTTAATGATCACGAATCTGCTATCTTCATCACGATACACATTTTGAACTTCCAATGGGAAATAATTATGTATGATAATAGCAACTACCTGTAAAGGCTTTTAAAGCATCACCTAGGGTGATTTTTAGGTACTGTAGTTTGCCGCAGTTCCACAGGTGTACACAGTTTTCAATAATGACATGTTTGGTTTCTATTTACTCAGGGTAACATCATTGTTACATAGTAGCCAAGGTTGAAAAAAGACACAAGTCCATGATGTCCAACCTATGTGTGTGATTTTATGTCAGTATTACATTGAATATCTCTGTATGTTGTGTCGTTCAGGTGCTTATCTAATAGTTTTTTGAAATTATCGACGCTCCCTGCTGAAAACACTGTCTGTGGAAGAGAATTCCACATCCTAACCGCTCTTACAGTAAAGAACCCTCTAAGCAGTTTAAGGTTAATCTGCTTTTCTTCTAGTTTTAGTGAATGGCTGTGTGTCTTATTAAATTCCGGTGAAAAGTTTTATCCTTATTGTGGAGTCACCAGTACGGTATTTGTACATTGAAATCATACAATGTATATGTAAAGCCCTGCGTAAATTGACGGCGCTATATAAGTACCTGAAATAAATAAAATAATAAATAAATATCCCCTCTCAAGCGTCTCCTCTCTATAGAGAACAAGTTCATTGCTCCTAACCTTTCCTCATAACTAAGGTCCTCCAGTCCCTTTATTAGTTTTGTTGCCCTTCTCTGGACTCTCTCCAGTTGCAGCACATCCTTCCTGAGCACTGGTGCCCAGAACTGGACAGCACACTCTAGGTGCGGCCGGACCAGAGTCTTGTAGAGCGGGAGAATTATCGTTTTATCTCTGGAGTTAATCCCCTTTATAATGCATGCCAATATTCTGTTTGCTTTGCTTGCAGCAGCTTGGCATTGCATGCCATTGCTGAGCCTGCCATCTACTAGGACCCCCAGGTCCTTTTCCATCCTAGAATCCCCCAGAGGTTCTCCCCCTAGTGAGTAGATTGCATTCATATTTTTGCTACCTAAATGCATTATTTTAAATTTTTCTACAATAAACCTCTTTGTCATGTAGTTGCCCACCCCATTACTTTGTTCAGATCTTTTTGCAAGGTTTCCAGGTTTCCACATCTGGCAGAGAAGTTATTGCCCTGCTTAGCTTAGTATCGTCCGCAAATACAGAGGTTGAGCTGTTTATACCATCCTGCACGGTCATTTATGAATAAATTAAATAGGATTGGTCCCAGGACAGAACCCTGGGAGACACCACTTTCCACTCCAGACCATTCTGCGTACTCCCCATTTATCACTACCCTCTGAACTCGCCCCTGTAGCCAGTTTTCAATCCATATACTCATCCTATGGTCCATGCCAAAAGACCTTACTTTGTACAGTAAACGTTTATGGGGAACTGTATCAAATGCTTTTGCAAAATCCAGATACACCACGTCTACGGGCCTTCCTTTATCTAGATGGCAGCTCACCTCCTCATAGAAGGTTAATAAATTGGTTTGGCAAGAACAATTCTTCAGGAATCCATGCTGATTACTGCTAATGATACCGTCGTCTTTAATAAAATCTTGTATATAGCCCCTTATCATCCCCTCCAAGAGCTTGCATACAATTGATGTTCGGTTAACTGGTCTGTAATTCCCAGGGATGTATCTTGGCCCTTTTTTTTTTTTTTTTTTTTTTCAAATAAAATTTTATTAAGCACCAACAAAGGGAGAGATCCCAACATAACAAACAATCTGAAATTGCAGTACGTGTTAAAAGCACTATGTTAAGTATACCAAAGTATAGTAAACATCATACATTCGAACAATGCCTTACATTGATGTAGTCAGCGTATAACAAATGGGTTAATGAAATGCAGTTTTTTCGTGGGTAACCTAAGACAGCAGGACCTCCTCCCTACTTTTTCACTTTTTCATCAAAATGTATAGGAAACGGAAAGATAGGAGGAAAAGGAATAGTGAAAGGAAGAGGTAGAAGTGAAAAAAAAAAAAGAGGGGGTAGAGGGGGGAGCAGCCAGGGCAGTGGTTGGCATAGGGGAATGTGTCCGTGGTCCAGGATTAAGTAGTTAACTGTTGGTCAGCTATGACCCCAGGAGAGATGATTCTTCATCTGAGTGAATAAAAATGTTCCATTTATTCCAGGTTTCTGAGTATCTCTCACGGTTGTGCTGTGCAGTTAGGACCAGGTCCTCCATTTTATTCATTTCCTCCACTTTCCGTAGCCAACACGCAATGGTTGGCGGGCACTGTTGCTTCCAGTGGAGCGGTATGCATGCCTTGGCGGCGTTCAACAAATGATGCATCAAAGATTTTTTTGTATTTTTTAAACGGGATGTTTGATAAATGTAGGAGGAAAAACGACATCTGGGATCACATTTTCTGTGAATTTCTGAGCGATGCGTCGACTTCTCTCCAGAAATTCTGCAGGCCAGGGCATGACCAGAGAATGTGAAGCAGTGAACCTTCTTCCTCCCCACATTGCCAGCAGCAATCAGAGGTGGACGGGAAGCACTTGTGTAATCTAGAGGGGGTGAGGTACCATCTTGATAGAATTTTATAGTCCGTCTCCTGTATTTTGGTACAACAGGAAGATTTAAAGGCACAGCTGATAATTGTTTGTTTTTGTGTCTCTGAGAATTTGCGGTTAAGATCCCTCTCCCATCTTTCCAAGCAGGGTAGATGTGGTTGTGTGGAAGGTGTATTGAGCAGTGAGTACATTTTGGAGAGAGTTTTCGCTAACGGTTCAGTTCCTGTGCAGTACTCTTCAAACGTCAGTGGGTGGAAAAAGTCCTGAGGGTTGGAGATCGAACGTAGGAAATGGTGTAGTTGCACCGCTTTCCAGAAGGGGAGTTGGTATGTGCCTGTCGCCTCAGTCAGTTCCGGTAAGGTAGGCCAGCGTCCCACTGTCACAAATTTAGCAGCATGGTCGGAGCCTGAACCCCTCAAGATGTCAAAGTCCGCAGAGTGGAGGCCCGGTGTAACATTAGGGTGTCCCAGAATCGGGAATAGTGGAGAATTGCTCGAAGTAAGGGATGAATGCATGGTAACCTGACTACTATGGCGTAGGGTTGTACCCAATAGGGGATGTGATTTTAAACCCGAGGGGAGAGAGTCATAACACCAGAGCGCACTCTTTAATGGTATATCAGATTGAGCTTGCTCTATCTGCACCCAAAGCTTAGTTGTCATGTTACGTCTCCAGTCCAGGATGCGACCTAGGTGAGTGTCCTGATAATATTGTCTGACATCTGGTAGCGCCAAGCCTCCATACTGTTTAGGAAGTGAAATTTGGGTCCTACTTAGGCGGGGTTTTTTATTGGACCATATAAATCTAATGAAGAGGGTGTGTACTTGTTTAAGGAATGAGAGTGGTATATGAACAGGGAGGGCTTGGAACAGGTACAAAAATGTAGGTAAAATACACATTTTTATGAGGTTACACCTGCTAAACCATGAATGTAGCCCTTTGTTCCAGCTCTCTAGTAGGGATCGGGCCTTAGTCAGAATGGGAGGGAAGTTCAACTCATATGTGCGTCTGATGTCATTTGGAATGTGTGTACCTAAGTATTTTAAAGCCACGGACGTCAATTTAAAGCGGAAGTTAACTTGCATAGACTGCAGAACATGGGGGCAATAGCTAGCCCCATAGCGGCTGATTTTGAAAAGTTTATTTTTAAATTTGATAAGGCGCCATATTTTGAGAAGGTTTGTCAGGAAAATAGTAGGGTTAGTTAAGGAGAAAAGCAAATCATCCGCATACGCTGAGATCTTACATTGGGTATCGCCTACGGGAAGGCCTTGAATGTCTGGGTTTAGTCTTATTTTGGATAAAAATGGCTCTAAGGAGAGTGCAAAGAGAAGGGGAGATAGAGGGCACCCCTGCCTCGTTCCATTTGTGATGGGGAAAGGGTTCGAGAGTAGACCATTACCTGCGCTGTGGGATTAGAATAAATCTTGTTTATCTAGTTAAGCATCCTATCACCCAAACTGATATGACGGAGTACTGCAAACATAAAGTTCCAGTTCACTCTGTCAAACGCTTTTTCAGCGTCGGTACTTAAGAGTACACATGGGGAGGCTTTAGTGTTTGCAACGTGAAGGAGGTTCAGTACTTTGATAGTGTTGTCTCAGGCTTCCCTGGTAGGTATGAAGCCCACCTAGTCCAGGTGTATTAGGGGCTGAAGGTGCTGTGCCAGATGGGTTGCCAAGATTTTGGAAAACAGTTTTAGATCAATGTTCAGCAGGGAAATAGGTCTATAACTCCCAAATGCAGTCGGGTCTTTGCCTTCTTTAGGGATTAGTGATATGTGGGCTTTCAGCGTGTCTCTGGGGAAAACCGCTTCCGCTCCAACTGCATTAAAGAATGCTACCATACGTGGGCCTATAATGGGGAGGAAAGTTTTGTAGTATTGGATGGTGTATCCATCCGGGCCCGGGGCTTTCCCTGGTTTCATGGCATTAACCACTTAACAACCGGCCCATAGCCAAATGACGGCTACAGGGCGGTTGTTTAACTCTGGGAGGGCATCCAGGGACGTCCTCCCAGAATTCGGCTCTCGCGCGCCCCCTAGGGCGCGCACTCAAGAGCATCCGGATCCCGATAAATGGCTGCTGATCGCGGCCGTTTACCATGTGATCGCGCCGTCAAATGACGGCGCGATCACATGTAAACAAACAAACACATGTAAACAAACAAACCGATCGGTACACTGTGAGCGGAGAGGGGGATGGATGGATGGCTGCAGCGTCGTGGGCTGCATCTGTAGTGCCCACAGCGCTGCACAGAGACATCCAGCCATCCATCCATCCATGCTCAGCCATCCCTCACTGCTCTGCAATACCCCGCAATACTCTGCCATACCCTGCAATGCCGAGAAATACCCCGCAATACTCTGCCATACCCTGCAATGCCCCGAAATACCCCGCAATACTCTGCCATACCCTGCAATACCCCAAAATACTCTGCCATACCCTGCAATACCCCGAAATACCCCGCAATACTCTGCCATACCCTGAAATGCCCCGCAATACTCTGCCATACCCTGCAATACCCCGCAATACTCTGCCATACCCCGCAATGCCCCGAAATACCCCGCAATACTCTGCCATACCCTGCAATACCCCGCAATACTCTGCAATACCCCACAATACTCTGCCATACCCTGCAATGCCCCGAAATACCCCGCAATACTCTGCCATACCCTGCAATGCCCCGAAATCCCCCGCAATACTCTGCCATACCCTGCAATGCCCCGAAATACCTCACAATACTCTGCCATACCCTGCAATGCCCTGAAATACCCCGCAATACTCTGCCATACCCTGCAATACCCCGAAATACTCTGCCATACCCTGCAATACCCCGAAATACCCCGCAATACTCTGCCATACCCTGAAATACCCCGCAATACTCTGCCATACCCTGCAATACCCCGAAATACCCCACAATACTCTGCCATACCCTGCAATACCCCACAATACTCTGCAATACCCCACAATACTCTGCCATACCCTGCAATGCCCCGAAATACCCTGCAATACTCTGCCATACCCTGCAATACCCCACAATACTCTGCCATACCCTGCAATGCCCCGAAATACCCCGCAATACTCTGCCATACTCTGCAATACCCCACAATACTCTACCATACCCTGCAATACCCCACAATACTCTGCAATACCCCGAAATACCCCGCAATACTCTGCCATACCCTGCAATACCCCGCAATACTCTGCCATACCCTGCAATACCCCGAAATATCCCGCAATACTCTGCAATACCCCACAATACCCAGCCATACTCTGCAATACTCAGTGATACCCAGCCATACTCTGCAATACTCTGCCATACCCAGCCATGCTCTGCAATACCCCGCAAAAATCTGCAATACTCTGCCCTAACCCGCAATACTCTGCAATACCCAGCCATACTCTGCAATACTCGGTGATACCCAACCATACTCTGCCATACCCAGTCATACTCGGCGATACTCTGCAATACCCAGCCATGCTCAGCCATACTCGGCCATGCTCAGCCATACCCTGCCATGCTCAGCCATACCCAGCCTCTGTATGTGGCCAGGCTGTGGAAGTCTCACACATGTGGTATCGCCGTACTCAGGAGGAGTAGGAGAATCTATTTTGGGGTGTCATTTTTGGTATGCACATGCTATGTGTTAGAAATATTGTATAAATGGACAACTTTGTGTTAAAAAAAAAAAAAAGCGTTTTAACCACTTCCCGCCTTCCGTCATACGACATCCTTGACTTTGTGCAGGGATATCTGAATGATGGGTGCAGCTACAGGCATCATTCAGATATCAGCTTTTTCAGCCGGCGATTCCCTACACCATAAGAATGATCATAGCGGCTGTTACACTGCTTGATCGTTCTTACGGGAGGCGAGAGGGGACATCCCCCCCTCCCGCCGCCCTCCGGTGCTTCTACCGACTCACCGCTACGATCGAAGCCAGGATCTTTTTTTCTTTTTTTTATTTCAGGCACAGCCTAGAGGTGAGATGTGGGGTCTTATTGACCCGATATCTCACTGTAAAGAGGACCTGTCATGCCATATTCCTATTACAAGGGATGTTTACATTCCTTGTAATAGGAATAAAACTGATCAAAAAAATTTTTTTGGGGAAAAAAGTGTCAAACTAAAATAAATAAAGTAAAATGAACAATAAAAAAAAAAAATTTTAAAGCGCCCCTGTCCGTGTGCTCACATGCAGAAGCGAACGCATACGTAAGTCCCGCCCACATATGAAAACGGTGTTCAAACCACACATGTGAGGTATCGCTGTGATCGGTAGAGCGAGAGCAATAATTTTGGCTCTAGACCTCCTCTGTAACTCAAAATTTGTAACCAGTAAAAAATTTTAACGCTTCGCCTATGGGGATTTTTAAGTAGCGAAGTTTGGCGCCATTCCACAAACGTGTGCAATTTTGAAAGGTGACATGTTAGGTATCTATTTACTCGGTGTAACTTCATCTTTCATATTATGCAAAAACATTGGGCTAACCTTACTGTTTTGGTTTTTTTTAAAGCAAAAAACTGTTTTTTTTCCAAAAAAAACACGGTCGAAAAATTGTTGCGCAAATATCGTGCGAGATAAAAAGTTGCAATGACCACTATTGTATTCTCTAAGGTCTTTGCTAAAAATCATATATAATGTTTTGGGGTTCTATGTAATTTTCTAGCAAATAAATGATGATTTTTACATGTAGGAGAGAAATGTCAGAATTGGCCTGGGTGCTCCAGAACGCCTGAAGGTGCTCCCCTGCATGTTGGGCCTCTGTATGTGGCCACGCTGTGTAAAAGTCTCACACATGTGGTATCGCCGTACTCGGGAGTAATAGTAGAATGTGTTTTGGGGTGTAATTTGTGGTATGCATATGCTGTGTGTGAGAAATAACCTGCTAATATGACGATTTTGTGAAAAAAAAAAAAAGAAAAAAAAAAAAACTTGATTTTGCAAAGAATTGTGGGAAAAAATTACAACTTCAAAAAACTCACCATGCATCTTTGTAAATACCTTGGAATGTCTTCTTTCCAAAAAGGGGTCATTTGGGGGGTATTTGTACTTTTCTGGCATGTTAGGGTCTCAAGAAATGAGATAGGCCATCAGTACATCAGGTGTGATCAATTTTCAGATATTGGCACCATAGCTTGTGGACGCTATAACTTTCACAAAGACCAAATAATATACACTAATTTGGGTTATTTTTACCAAAGATATGTAGCAGTATAAATTTTGGCCAAAATATATGAAGAAAAATTACTAATTTTCAAAATTTTATAACAGAAACGAAGAAAAATGTATTTTTTTACAGATTTTTCGGTCTTTTTTCTTTTATAGCGCAAAAAATAAAGAACCCAGCGGTGATTAAATACCACCAAAAGAAAGCTCTATTTGTGTGAAAAAAAGGACAAAAATTTCATATAGATACAGTGTTGCATGACTGAGTAATTGTCATTCAAAATGTGAGCGCACCAAAAGCTGAAAATTGGTCTGGTTATTAAGGGGGTTTAAGTGCCCAGTGGTCAAGTGGTTAATGGCGATCTGGAGCTCTTCTAGGGTGATTGGTGACTCTAGCTCATCTCTTATTCCTGTAGAAAGAGAAGGGATTTGGGAAGTCGCTACATAGTCTTCAACGTCTGCCTGAGAGGGTGGACTATGTGGTAGGTTATATAGCTTAGAGTAAAAGTCACTGAATACGTTTGAAATTTGTCCTAGCAGAGTGACCTTTTGACCGTCAGGGCCCATAATGTGGGGAATGTAGGCTGCTTGTTTTTGTTCTCGGACTGCTCTAGCTAGGATCTTCCCGCATTTGTCCCCAGATTCGTAGGTGGTTTGCCAGCAACGCCGCAATGCTCTCTTGGCCTTATAATGTAGTAAGTCGTTAATCTGTTTGCGTATCGTCCCTAGTTCTGTTTCCAGGGCCTGAGAAGGGGCATGTTTATGGCGTGCTTCTACAGTGGTCAGGTCGGTAAGGAGCTTGCAGCTGTGCAGTCTGTTCTCTCTTTATCCGTGCTCCATGTCTGATCAGGAGTCCCCTAAGGACTGCCTTATGGGCCTCCCAGAGGGTGCCGGGTTCGCAATCCTGATTGTCGTTTTCTTGAAAGTATAAGGTCAATGGTTTTTGTCGCCTCTGTTAAGATTTCGGGGATTTGGAGAAGGCTCTCATTTAGTCGCCAGAACTCTTGGCCCTTTTTTCCTTTGTTCAGGTAATCGGTACATACCACAATAAATTCCTGAGTTTGTGAATCTGTGGGGAATTCTTACCAATGCATTAATATCTCCCAATAAAATTAATAAGTAAATCATTTGACTTCATTAATTAACAAGTATAGTTACACAATTTCATACAGATCCGGGATTTCTAGTGATCAATATTTCACACACACACACACACACACATTATCAAAAACATCAACACAGCAATAAAACTATTTTTCTTAATATATACAAATTAGGGGAGCCCAAATGGTTCTGTTAGAAAAATATCTTCGGTTGTTCAAGAACACAATATCCCTTGTCGCTCAGGGAAACAGTCCTCTGAATTTCTGCAGCTGGAAGAAATCCAAAGTATGTCTCGCGGAGTCAACAGATAGATATTGTCAATTTGAAAGAAATATTAATCCAACAGAGCTACTACATTGAATGGGGCGATAAATATTTTCCCTGGGACCACAGTAATTTAAATTGCTGTAAATATAGGTTATATCTGAATTTCCCCAAACACGGCTTCAATACACATGGCCTAGATGATCAATATGTGCAAATGATTAATATACCTACCCTACACACTATACATGATAAGGTTACCACATAAACTGTAAAATACAATCCCTTCAATTTTGAAAGAAAAAAAAATAAAAATAGATTAATTAATATTCTTATGGTCTGTATCTTACCAATAGTTTAAAAAGGGAAGATATCCGACAAATTATAAGTACTTTGAGTGGCTCCAGTAACAAGGTCCAGCAAGATGGGGAGTGGTCAACTATCAGCAGGTCTCTTGATCATCTAGGGGGTGTATCCGGCATGTGGGTCTGTGAACCTCTCTCTATGGCCCTCACATCCTTTATACCATCTGGGACAATAAGCTCATAAATTTATTATAAGCTCAGCCCAGAAGGTTTGGCTTCTTCTCCATTGGTTGTAGAACTCTAATGATTTACCTGGTGAGCTCAGGTAATATCATCTTCAGCCAATAGGTGTGTCAGAGGGCTAAAAATATATTCTAAACTATTTATTTAAAAGAAAAATATGTTCTCTTTCATAATGGGCATCTACCTATATATTGGGGCTAATGAATATATATCTATATTACTCAGGTACACCGGGAACTGGTACAATATACAATACACTCAGTATAATTCCAATTAATCAGTATCACACAAAATGATTGTCTATATTGGTAAATATATAACTCCTGCATAGTCTGTGAATACCTATTTATTTTTGGACAACACATGCTATATGGGTATTTTAAACACAATTCTTCATTTGGTCTATATCAAAATATTATGTTTTTAGTTGGTGACAAATTATTCATGGGGTCAGTGGATACTAAAATCATGGTTGTATCTGTGACCTGGAATCTAATATAACATTTGAATTACTTATGATCACATATATTTAAAATATCACATGCATACAGGATTTAAATGTGTTCCTACAGCATTTGAAATGAACCTTGGACAGGCTCAATGAAGATTTAGTTTAGCTGTCCAAACAATTCCTCTTTTCAGTCACTCTAGACACATCTTCATTATCGGCTGTTCAGATACTTGTGCCTGTTTGTCATTCGATATATCATTAACCTCGTATCTCAGTCATTGTCTGAGGGAAAGCTGAGTCAACACTAGGTTCTTATTGGGGAGGTGATCTCACCCTTTGAAACAATGGGGTTATTTACTCAAGCTTTTCCTTTAATTAAAGGCTTTGTTACTTGGATCTGAAAACACAAATTTGACCATTGTCAGCTGGTTTCGTGTAAGGTGGCATTATTGTTCAAAGGTTGTGGCTAGGGATAAGCTTTGAGTTCGAGTTGAACCCATGTTCGACTCGAACATCGCATGTTCGACCGTTCATCGAATTGCGAACGATATGGGCCATTCGCGCCAAATTTGAGTGGCGTGTCACGGCCCATAATTCACTGCTTGGCCAATCACAGTGGCGTCTGTACAGAGAGCCATAATTGGCCAAAGCCAGGGTGGCTTTGGCCAATTATGGCTCAGGGGGTTTAGTACACGCCCCACACTATATAAGGCCGCCTGCACGTCGGCCCTGTGTAGGAGAGAGAGAGAGAGAGAGAGAGACATTTGATTTAAGTTAGATAGAGTAGGCAGGCGAGTCAGTTAGCTGCACTTACAGTGTATTGTGTATATATATGCATCCTAGGTGTTGTATGTATGTATGTGTGTGTATATTATATATATATATATATATATACACACACATTGTTAAAAAAGTTTTAAATGTTTATTGTGTGACTATTAGAAAAACAATAACCCTGAGACTTTTCTTAAGATGACTTCTGAGCACATTGTTGTATTAACTTGCTATATCGTTTGCTTTAACTAACTCCATAGTAAGTTGTAGGATGATTTGGCTTAACCATATATGGTAGAACAAGAATGTACAGGAAACACTAATTGGCAAATAAAGTACCATTTTGTACCAGGCACGCTATGTGTGTTTCCTCAGCCAATAGAAGCCTTATCTCTATATTATTGTAGGTATTAGGAGGGGGGATGTTCATCTCTTTGTGTGATTCTTACTGCATCTTTTTGCTTGTAAGCATCATCCATTTGTGTGACACATCTGAAATAAATTGTCTGCTTTTCAAAACACCTGGAGTTCGACTGATCACAAGAGGAGAGTATTCCTAACATTTTGGTCCTCCAAGCCTGAACCAACAAGTGAATTTCGGGTCAGATGGTCCCGACAAAAACTTTGGTGAGTATTGGACCTCAAAGCTCACTGAGAATTAAAGTCCCCCCACTCAACGTTAGTGGTGAAATAGGGGCGGGGGCCTGAGACCCAGATCCACTGTCTGGTTTCGAACTTCGTGATCCAGTCCTCCTGGTGTTTGAGAGGTAAGATAATTTAACTTATTCTTAATACTCTCTAAGAGTCTTTTCTTCTCTTTCTGTTTGATTAATGTGTTGTAATTGCCGACACTGGTATTGATTGTATAATATCTTAATAATCCAGTGTGCGAAGACAGAGACACTTGGGAGCGTTGTCTAAGGTAAAAAATAGCGTTACCCGCTGTCCAGGACAGATAAAAAAAAGATTTGAGGTATACCGAACGTCAGAGGGTGAATGCCTGACGTCATCGTCGGAGGTGGATTGCCCGACGATGTAAGCGCTTAAGTGATCTAGGAAGATCACAAGACTAACTTTCTTTTGTGTGTTTAGTTTCTCCTTTCTCATGGTTAACCTTTCTGTTGATGCTGTAACCTTATTGAAAAGAAAAGAAAAAAAAAAAAAAACAGTACTGCAGAGACAAGTTAATTATTTTTTGATTCTCCCTATAGTGTGGGGAGTGATGATGTTTTTACACTTCTTGTATTCCTATTGTTACCGTGGGTGGAGGGTCACTATACCAGTGTTTTATAGGTAAATGAGAGACCCGTCTGGCGTTGACAATGGGGAATAGTCTCTGTAAAAGAATGTTTTGTGCCTGCTTATGAGGCTGCTGTGTTCCTGATGTGCCAAGTGGGAGACCGGAACTGCTCTTTTAGGGAAGTTTGGATTCAATAGTAAACTAACTGTAAAAGTATCAGGATTTGCTGGATAAATTTAAATTGTTAGGACCCAAAGATAAAAAAAGGCATGAGTTGATAATAGGAGTTTAAATAACCAGCAAAAAATCTCTCTTCGCATCTCATGTTTTGTGTGTTTGTAAAATTTGTGTTGTAGCCTGCTTGCCTATCAGTGACAGATTGGGAGCTGGCAGAGAAGCAGGAAACTTTAGAAAAGCTTAACGAGATACTTGGTTTAATTGTCTTATGGCTTCACTCTGTAAGGCAGCCAACACCTTGCTAGCCAATGTATTAAGCAGATAAATATGTAAAATATCAGGTGACATTGCACTATATGGCCCATGGGGATTGGACCGGAGCTGGCGTCTTGGATTACAGCACTGTCTCAGGTACCACTGGACAACATTGTCTGGGAGACTGTGCTACATCTGGGCCGTCTGCTCGGGGACAACCCTCAGTCGGACTCATAGGAACCAAACAGTTGGAGCTGCAACTTCAGGTAAAGGTAATCCAATAGCCATATCACTGATGGGTCTAGCAAAAGAGAATTAGACCAGACGCAAGTGTGATCTAAATGTTTAACAAATATTTGAGAAGCAGAAAAATAGCGAAGTATGACTGAGTAAAAAAAAGAAATAAATAAGTGCGAGAAATCATCACAGGGAGATTAAAGCCTTCAGTTTTTCTCCCCCTCCTCTCGTGTGAATCTCCTGTATTACAGGAGGGAGTGAATTGCTCCTCTGTTTCAAATTCCTGTGTGAGAGCTTGTGTCTGTAAAAAAAGTTAACTTTTGACCAGCTATGACAATACAGAAGGGTTATGAAAGTAAATATTGAAACTGAGTATAAAAAAAAAGGAAAGGTACACTGATAACACCAGGCTGCTTTATTATTTTAGCATGCCATGGTGTTAAAGGAAGCACATGGCAGAAATTGTTGATGGTTTTGAGGAGGTAGATGGGAGACTCGGAGGTGGATTACATTGTGGAGTGAAGAGAATGTTGTGGAGTTGTCAAGTGGTTTGATGAATGTGAGAAAAGAAAAGGCTGAGAACGTTGTGATTACTTTAAATGTGTCCAGTCCAGAGACAGTATGTGACTGAGTGCTAATTTTACTGCCATAGGGAAACAGGGATTTGAATGGGCTTTGCTAAGAGAAGCGTGCCGTAGTTTTGAAGTCCAGAGAGAGGAGAGAAGGGAATATACAGACTTGATGCTTTTTCTCAGAAACAAGAAAATGCAGATTGCCTGACAGACATACCAGAAGAGAGAGGGAGAGGATGGTGGATGACTAGTAGGGCAGCATTAACCCTTTGAGCACACAGAGGTTAATTTGTGCATCTGTGAAAATATTAGGATTTTCGGTGGGAAAGAACGTCCAAATAATAGTCTTAAAGTAAATATTTCTTGGATATGTTACTTTTAGAACTCTCAGATTTTCAACTGTAAAGTGTTAATGATGCAATGCTGTTTATATTTAGGTACATTTATAAAATTAAAAGGCTAAGTTCTGAATTAGAATATGTGTTTGGGTTAAATAAAAAAAAAAATGTGTTTTGGGACCAGAGAATAAGGGGAACAATACAAAAGGGGATTCATGTTTTATTCAATTCTGCTAAAATATCGGGGTCTGAGAAAAATATTTTTATATATATTGAATATATATGTCAAATAATGTAAATGTCGCTAGGAAACATTTTATGTCTGCATACTTGGTGGACTTATGGACTTATATTTGAATAAATGAAAGAATATTGTTTTTAACAACTCCAAAGTAAGGAAGGCTTTCTTTGGTAGTTTGATCTGTGATCCTGCGCTCATTCATGTTAGATAAAGAGTATCTATTTTCCCAGCCCCAATTCAAGTGCAGATATGACACCCCCCCCCCCCCCCCCTCCTCCTTCTACACAACTGAAGAATGAGGCGAGTTCCTTTTTATGGGGTGGGTGTCTAGTGGTTGCATGAATGGGTACAAAATTGAACCTTTAGAGGTATTTTAGAGTTTAGAACATTAAATTAAGGTATGAAATAATGTAGACACAGTCCTTAGAGACAAAGAAACAATTTTGGAAAACAAAAGGTTGCACAAGTATAGATAACATTTACATGTCACCTGATTGAAAACCGGTATTGCCAAAATCCTTATTTAGGTATGCAGCAGTATTGACACATGGAGTAACACATGTGTCAAACAGGGGTTGACTGAGATGTTTAATAAGGTATTTACAGCCCATGGCTTCACTAACTACTAAAAAAAAAAAAAAAAACTTTTTGCTCTCAATGGATTATATGTGCAAGATGCAATGCTTAGGGAGGCATAAGACCACGGAAAGGGAAGTTCCCCACACCGCAATATCCATTCCAACACATTTGCATGGATTTTATTGAATTGGACAAATGTGAAAGGAAGAAATATTGTTTGCTAATCACAGACACCCTGACCAAATGGGTGGAGAATTCCCGACAGGAAGTGCAGATGCACAGACAGTGATAATGGACCCTATTTTGTAAATAAAACTATACAACATTAGACAGAAGTGATGGGAATTCAAGTGAAATACCATTGTGCCTATCATTCCCAATCAGCTGGATTGGTGGAAAGACATAATGGCATTCTAAAAAGCAAACTGAGGAAAGCTATGGAAGAAACAGGTAAAAATTGGATGTACTGCCTACTAGTGGCTGTGACTGGTATGCATATCACACCCACAAAAGAAGGTTTAAGCCCATTTGAGATGATAAATGGAAGGCCATATAAGATACCCTTACAATCAAATGAAACACCTACTGAGGAGTCTGAGCACACACTAGCAGAATACATGTCTAGGCTGTTAAGACAAAGACGTACTAATGATTTATGTTCTGTCCTAGAAGGTCCAATTCAAGAAGATGAAAAGGTGCATGTGGGAGATTGGGTCTTAACAAAAAGTAATAAGAAAAAGCAGTGATACTCCCGAAGGTGGGATGGTCCTTTCAAAGTCCTCCTAACTACCCCTACTGCAATAAGGATTGCAGAGAGGTCTACCTGGATTCACCAGTCCCATTGTAAAAAGGTTTTACAGGTAGAGTAGGGCCAGTTGGCTACAAGAGGTTCAGAAAGTCCGGCTACAAAGGGAGGTCTCACACAAAGTGGGACTTGTCTCAAACCGGTGAAGTCCCCCTCCCCTTCCAACTCCCCTACCCTATCCGCTGGAACTCTGTAGCTGGTTAGGATGAAAGGGACAGTAATTATCCTTGGGTTACTGGTGATTCTAGGAGAGGCATTCATAAGAGGGGTTATATGTTATGGAAGAGCAGAGGAACCTTTGGGTTGGGAAAGAACAGGAAAAACATTGAATCTAACCTTTATAGAGGGAAAAACTAGCACTATACTGGTAGACTTCTGTCAGATTGCAGATTGTGGGGATACAACTGAGGCTAGAGGACTTCTATGGGCAGATAAATACATTTGCTGGCTCTGGAATAGGGCAGGATGTCAAGCATAGGATCAAGCCCTGTGGACCACAGCACATCAAGATTGGGGGTTTAATCTACCAGGGCCTAAAAAGAGTGGAATAAAGGAAAGATAATTACAGAACCGGCCAACTCCCCCTACACACATAGTAAGAACTGTAAACAATTATTGATAACATTAAAGGAGTCGAGGAAGGAAGATCAGTGGTTGTACTCTATGGGAGCATGGGTGTCAGAAACTGACCCCTCAGGCAAATTTTTCCTCAAGGTATTACCACCTAATAAAACCTGACAACAGGAAAAGGTAAATTATGGGAGTGTAGATGTAGCGCTATTTCCCTTCACATTAAAAAATATATATATGTAAAATATTTGGGGAGGTATGCCTCAAATAAAATGAACTGTGATACATCCTCTGTCTGTTGGTCTCAAAATGTGTTTGAAAAAAAATAAAAATATATATAAGTGCCAAACATCTAAACAAATGCAACTACTTTATGTATTAAACCTCTGATGCAGTAAACCACTTGGGTGACTATAGATAAAAATGTTGACTGGATTAACTAAATATATATATAGTATAACCAACAACGGTTTGTAAACTATACTAGGGACGCTGTGAAGGGCCTAACAGAACAGTTGGCCACCACATCTCTAATGGCATGGCAGAACCGAATGGCCTTAGATATGGTCCTAGTTGAAAGAGGAGGGGTATGCAAAATGTTTGGTAGCATGTGTTGCACCTTTATCCCTAATACAGCTCCTGGAGGGACCGTGACCAGAGCCTTGGAAGGACTGACTGCTCTATCGAATGAATTAGCGGAAAACTCAGGTATTAATGATCCATTAACAAACTGGCTTGAAGGATGGTTCGGTAAGTGGACTGGACTTATCACATCATGTTTGATCTCAATTGCTGTGGCTTTGGCCGTTTTGGTCACTTGCGGATGCTGCTGCATTCCCTGTATTCGAGGACTTTCACAGAAACTGATTGAAACCGCAGTCTCAAGAACAATGTATCAAGCCCTTCCTACCTCTGAGGAGACCTTTGTCATTAAGCTCAACTTAATGACATACAGTCCTAAAGTGTATAAACACTGGGACTATTATAGAAATGTGTTGAGATAAAATAGTCACACAAGAGGAGGGAATGTTAGAAAAGTTTTAAATGTTTATTGTGTGACTATTAGAAAAACAATAACCCTGAGACTTTTCTTAAGATGACTTCTGAGCACATTGTTGTATTAACTTGCTATATCGTTCGCTTTAACTACCGTATTTATCGGCGTATAACACGCACCGGCGTATAACACGCACCCCAATTTAGGAGGGAATTTTAAGGAAAAAAAAACTTTTAGGAGGGAAGTTGAAGGGAAAAAAACTTACATTTAAATGCCCGTCATTGCAGCCTTCTCAGTGCAGCCTTGCCCCAGTGCAGCCATGTCAGTGCAGCCTTGTCAGTGCAGCCATGTCAGTGCAGCCATGTCAGTGCAGCCTTGTCAGTGCAGCCATGTCAGTGCAGCCATGTCAGTGCAGCCATGTCAGTGCAGCCATGTCAGTGCAGCCATGTCAGTGCAGCCTTCTCAGTGCAGCCTTCCCCAGTGCAGCCTTCCCCAGTGCAGCCTTCCCCAGTGCAGCCTTGCCCCAGTGCAGCCTTCCCCAGTGCAGCCTTGTCAGTGCAGCCTTGCCCCAGTGCAGCCTTGCCCCAGTGCAGCCTTCCCCAGTGCAGCCTTGCCCCAGTGCAGCCTTCGATCCCCTGTCCCTGCTTGCTGGGCTTCAAAATCGCCGACCGCGATTTGAAAATGGTGCCGCCGGCGCCGAAATACACAGAGCCGGTCCTCGGCTCTTTCCGGCGGCTCTCGTTCACTTTCGGCTCCACTCGTAGTCCCGAGCGGAGCTATCCGAGTAGGTTCGGATAGCTCCGCTCGGGACTACGAGTGAAACCGAAAGTAAACGAGAGCCGCCGGAAAGAGCCGAGGACCGGCTCTGTGTATTTCGGCGCCGGCGGCGCCATTTTCAAATCGCGGTCGGCGATTTAGATATTTTGACAGCTCGGGATCGGCGTATAACACGCACCTGCGACTTTCCCCTGATTTTAAGGGGAAAAAAGTGCGTGTTATACGCCGATAAATACGGTAACTCCATAGTAAGTTGTAGGATGATTAGGCTTAACCATATATGGTAGAACAAGAATGTACAGGAAACACTAATTGGCAAATAAAGTACCATTTTGTACCAGGCACGCTATTTGTGTTTCCTCAGCCAATAGAAGCGTTATCTCTATATTATTGTAGGTATTAGGAGGGGGGGATGTTCATCTCTTTGTGTGATTCTTACTGCATCTTTTGGCTTGTAAGCATCATCCATTTGTGTGACACATCTGAAATAAATTGTCTGCTTTTCAATACACCCAATACACCTGGAGTTCGACTGATCACAAGAGGAGAGTATTCCTAACACATATATATATATATATATATATATATATAGAGATATATATATATATATATATATATATCTATATATATATATATATATATCTCTATATATATATATATATATATATATATATATATATATATATATATATATATATATATCTATATATATATATATATATAGAGAGATATTTATATATATATATATATATATATATATATATCTCTATATATATCTCTATATATATATATATATATATATATATATATATATATATATATATATATATATATATATATATATATACATACATACACACACACACACACACACACACACACACACACCGTATTCAGTTTAGCTAGATCCGTTTCTGTTATTCTCTTCCTACTGACAGGCAGGCAGGTGTTTTTACAGTATTTACAGCTACCTGAAGAAAATTGGTGGTGTTCTTCTGATCCTATTAGTCCTATTTGCTGCAGTATTTAGTTAGTGTAGTGTGTCCTCTGTACAGTGTGCACCTAAAGCTACCTGAAGAAAATTGGTGGTGTTCTTCTGATCCTATTAGTACCGCAGGTAGCTGCAGTATTTACAGTTACTGTAGTGCGTCCTCTGCACAGTGTGCACCTAGAGCTACCTGAAGAAAATTGGTGGTGTTCTTCTGATCCTGTTAGTACCGCAGGCAGCTGCAGTATTTACAGTTAGTGTACTGTGTCCTCTGAACAGTGTGCACCTAAAGCTACCTGAAGAAAATTGGTGGTGTTCTTCTGATCCTATTAGTACCACAGGCAGGCAGCTGCAGTATTTACAGTTAGTGTACTGCGTCCTCTGCACAGTGTGCACCTAAAGCTACTTGAGGACAATTGCTGTTGTTCTGATCCTATTAATACCACAGGCAGGCAGCTACAGTATTTACAGTTAGTGTACTGCGTCCTCTGCACAGTGTGCACCTAAAGCTACCTGAAGACAATTGCTGGTGTTCTCATACTAATAATACTACAGGCAGGCAGTTGATTCTGCTAGCTGCAGTATCAGTATATATATATATATATATACACATCCCAGCTTTGTGCAGCTACATCTCACTGCAGGCCATTAGTATGTCTGGAAGGCCAACAAGGAGGGGCAGACAGTCACAAGCCAATAAAAGAGGGCAAGCAGGCTCTGTGTCTAGAGGCAACAGTGCTGGTCATGGAGACGGTGCATCCTCATTAGCACGTGGCAGTGGGACATGCTTGTCCTTTTTTTCGGCAGCTGGCCGTGTTGAGCAGCAACAAGCGGATGAGTGGTAGAGTGGATGACCAAGCCCTCCTCATCCACCTCATCCTCTTTCACCCAGGCTCAGGGTACTTTGGCAAAGCAGCTGCCAACGCGGCCTCTTCCCTTGGCTCAATGGCATCAGTCACTCCTTCCCTAGCTCCACCATGTCCTCCTGAGGTGTCCCCTGAACTGTTTGACCACAGTGTTGAGTACATGCTCCAGGAGGATGCCCAGCGTTTTGAAGGCTCCGATAATGGTATCCAGCTAGAGGAAGGCAGTAACGTGAGCCCAGAGAGAAGGGGTGCCCAAGAAGGACAGCAGTCTGGCAGTCATGTTCCCCCAGCTGCAGCATACTGCCAGCTTTGCTCCAGTGATGAGGAGGGAGAGGATGATGAGGTCACTGACTCCACGTGGGTGCTTGATAGGAGAGAGGAGGAGGCACATCACCAACGAGGCAGGATGCCCTCCAGAGGCCAGCTTAAGGGCAGCACACCGACTGCATCACACCGCAGAGCTCCACATGTGCAGGGCGCTGCTGTCTCTGGGCGTTATTCCAAAAGTTCTTTGGTGTGGGCCTTTTTTGAGATGAGTGCATCAGATTGCACCGCTGCTATTTGCAACATATGTCTCAAGCGTATCTCGCATGGCCAAAACATCGCCCGCTTGGGCACCACATGCTTGACCAGACATATGTCGACCTGCCATGCAGTTCATTGGCAAGCGTACCTAAAAGACCCACACCAAAGAACAAAGAGGACCTCTCCTTGCTCCTCATCAGCTGGGATCTCCAACCCCACTATACCTTCAGTCCTCCCTGAGACCTGCACTGAGAGGAATGAAGGTGTAGAATTAGGTGTGTCACAGCCAAGTACTTGCGGGCGATCTGCTATCAGTACACCGACGTCAGATTGTACCAGGCAAATTTCCCTGCCCCAGCTGCTGCACTGTCGAAAGAAGTTTGCTCCCAGCCATCCACATGCCCAGCGGTTGAATGCTAGCTTGGCTAAATTGCTAGCACTTCAACTGCTGCCTTTTCAGTTGGTAGACCCCTTCCATGAGTTTGTGGGATGTGCGGTTCCTCAGTGGCAGGTTCCCAAACGCCACTTTTTCTCACGGAAGGGCTATTCCGGCCCTCTACTGGCATGTGGAAGGCAATGTCTTCGCCTCGTTGGACAGGGCGGTCAGCGGTAAGGTGCATATTACCGCTGACTCATGGTCCAGCAGGCATGGACAGGGACGTTACCTATCTTTCACAGCGCATTGGGTGACTCTGCTGGCAGCTGGAAAGGATGCAGGACAAGGTGCAGTAGTGTTGGAGGTTGTTCCGCCACCACGCCTCCAAAATGCTACTACTGGTGATTCTGACACACCTCTCTCCTCCACCCCCTGCTCTTCTTCTTCCTCCATGGCCTCTTCCTGTGCTTTGTCCTCTGAACCAGCGGTGCTCCGTAGGCATTCAAGGGGCTACGCAAGTACGCAGGCCAAAAGATGCCATGCGGTGCTTGAGCTGGTGTGCTTGGGGGAGAGAAGCCACACTGGGGCAGAGATTCTGTCAGCTCTACAGGCTCAGAGGTGGTTGACGCCATGCCAGCTTAAGGCAGGAATGGTGGTTTGCGACAATGGCACCAACCTCCTCTCCACCCTCCAACAGGGACAACTGACCCATGTGCCCTGTTTGGCTCACGTCCTTAACTTGGTGGTGCAGAGGTCCGCTGGTTATATAATGCCAGTGCTCGGCTGGTTGACCTCCAAAAGGAATTTAACCTGCCCAAGAACTGCCTAATCAATGACATGCCCACCAGGTGGAACTTAACGTTGGC
Organism: Aquarana catesbeiana; assembly: GCF_042186555.1. Lineage (NCBI taxonomy): Eukaryota > Metazoa > Chordata > Amphibia > Anura > Ranidae > Aquarana > Aquarana catesbeiana. The sequence goes on from NC_133326.1 coordinate 544,979,635, forward strand.
CATGCTGCAGCAGCTGCACACGCAGCAGAGGGCCATCAATGAGTAACTGTGTGACTATGGCACCAGGACAGGGTCAGGGGAGCTTGTTTTTTTTCCCCACGCCAGTGGGCCATGATCAGGGATGCATGCACTGTCCTGTCACCATTTGAGGAGGCCATGAGGATGGTGAGCAGTGACAGTGCATGCATCAGTGACACTGTCCCTCTTGTACACCAGACAGTGTAACTGCATGACCGCCGATCACACAGGAAGAGGACAAGGAGGAGGAGGATTGTGTCAGCATGGAGGTGGAGCCTGGCACTCAGCATCAGCAGCAGTCTTCAAGGGATCATTTACAGTCCCAAGAAACCCATGGACTTGTACGTGGCTGGGAGGAGGTGGCTGCGGATCATGTCGTCCTTTTTGCCTCAGCAAACCTACGCTGCATGGCCTCCCTGATCCTGCAAATCCTGCAGAAGGATCCTCGTATTCGTGGTATCAGGGAGAGGGATCAATACTGGCTGGCAACCCTCCTTGATCCACGTTACAAGGGTAAGGTTGCGGACCTTATCTTGCCGTCGCAGAGGGAGCAGAGAATGAAACATCTTCGGGAGGCCTTGCAGAAAGGTCTGTGCAACGCGTTCCCAGAGACTGGGATGTTACAAACTCCTGTTCCTGGACAACGTGTTGCCGAGGCTTCGTCAGTCAAAAAAGGAGCGGTGGAGAAGGTGGCCGTCTGCCCGATGCGTTCAGACAATTTTTTAGTCCGCAGCCCTAAGGTATGATTGATTCCAGCAACCATCGCCAGCGTCTGTTTTACATGGTGCAGGAATATCTAGGGGCAAGATCTGACTTGGACACCTTTCCCACTGAAAATCCTCTGGGTTACTGGGTCTTGAGGATGGATCACTGGCCAGAGCTTGCACAGTATGCAATTGAGCTACTGACCTGTTCTGCATCCAGCGTTCTTTCGGAACGCACATTCAGTGCTGCTGGAGGCTTTGTAACCGATCACAGGGTGAGATCGACTGACCTTCATAAAAATGAATCAGTCTTGGATCACCACCAGCTACCAAGCACCTGATGCTGATGTAACCGAATAATTTTTTTTGAAATGTCAGATCCCTTCAAGACTGCCTATGCTGATGCTGAGTGACTATCCTGTTATACTGAGTGATTATCCTCTTCCTCAATGATCATGCTGATAGTTTGTAAGAACATTTTTGGTTCTGGGCACCACCACCTGTGGCTAAGGCCCAATTTTTCAGCCCCTGTTTAACAGAGGCGTGTAATTACAATTTTTGATGCAATATTTTGCAGGAGGGTTCGTTGCTGCGCGTTGCAGTGCCTAAGGCCCAATTTTTCAGCATAGAAATAAAAAAAACGCGCTAGACTAAAAGAATATGGTTCAAAGCAGCAACTCAATAGTGGGATAACACAATTAGATAAATGGATGAAAAGGAGCTGCACTCAAAACACAAGTGAATATATTAAAAAAGTAATACAAATAGTGAAAAATAAATGTGAAAAAAATATACAGTGAATCAGTCCGTGAATACTAAATTAATAGTGCATAATCAAGTAATCACCACAGTGACTTCACACCAATAAAAAGTGCCTGACCACCTTACAAATTACCTGCTTACCGAACGGCAGGAGGCAAAAAGCAATCGACTGTAACCAGCCGCGGCCTTTATCTTCCAAGGACAGCTGCTGGACTGACGCGGGACTGTCCCCAGTCATAGGTCTGATGGTAACAACCCCCTAGGCATCCCACTGGATCGAAGATGTAATGGACTGTACTCCGGGGAATGCTGAGAAACTGACCATAGCGTAATACATTCTTTTATAAATAAATAATATGCAGTATTTCACTTACATAGATAAAAACTTATAGACCAAATGCCGGCCGGCAAACATAAAAGCCCATCCTCCTCACAGACAGCGTGGTGACGTCAATGCCTGCCCTCCCAGGCACGTTTCGTCATAGGTGACGTTTTCAATGGGGGTCGGGCGACGCAGTGACACACCACCATAAATAGGACCAAGCCTTGTTCTGAGACATAAGCGTCAGGCAGCAAGCGCCATTTTGTTTATGGGCATCACCCATTCATACATGGCAAACATGTAACAGGCTGCCTGACCAGGCCATTCTGAGACACGAACCTCGATCGCAAACGCCATTTTTGTTGTAGGCATCTACCCATTCCACAATGGCGATTTTATGTGAATATTGTGATAAAATTATTAAGTGAATGAAAAATGATTGGTCAAAAACCCAAAATTAATAAATAAATAAATAAATTACTTTAAATAATCGAAAAATATATATGTATATGAAAATATATTAAAAAAATTTTGAAAATTTATAAAAAGTGAACCTATAGGAAAAAAAAAAACCCACACTCATTTTTTGCCCACCCTTAAGTCTCAGATCGGGCTTTACATTCTAATAGGTACATGACATACAATAATATGAAATTACATATAAAAATTGCAAAATTAAATACAATGTAAAATATTAAATCTCAGTCATTTAAACAGGGACCAATCAGTAAATGCATCATGGGCCACATAGACATCTCATGTCAATCACGAATTGTCAATAAATGCGTTAACATCAGTGTCTATGTTAAGCCCATGAGGGGCATAGGATTTCAACCGATGGATCCATGCCATTTCAAGCCTAGATATCTCACTAACCAATGGGCTTCCTCTCCAGTGAGGTTTGTACTTATCAATACCAAGAAAGAGTGTCTTGGAGGGATCTTTATTATGAGTGAGTAAATAATGCTTAGATATAGAATGGTTCTTAAAACATGATTTTATATTTGTAATATGCTCATTCAAGCGGACCTGAAGTGGGCGTTTAGTTTGGCCCACGTATTGAAGCGTGCAAGGGCACTGCAGCATATACACTACTCCTACTGTTAAGCACGTAATGCATGGCTTAATAATATGTTGTTTCCCTGTGGAGGTAGATACAAAGGTGGTAATATGTCTCTGGGTACATGAATTGAAAGAGCACACTCTACATCTCCTACATTTATAGAATCCAGACAACTGGTCAAAAAAGCCTCTGCTGATGGTGGGGGGATCTATAACATTAGGTGCCACTCGGTTCCTCAATGTAGGAACACCCTTAAACAAAATGCGAGGTTTATTCGGTAGCACATCCCTTAATATTACATCATTATTCACAATGTGCCAATTTTTCAGCCCCTGTTTAACAGGGGCGTGTAATTACAATTTTTGATGCAATACTTCGCAGCAGGGCTCGTTCCTGCACTCCAACTAGAGTATCTGTGAGGGGTTGCAGTGTTGTGGCACCAGCACCAGTGCCTAAGGCCCATTTTTTCTGCCCCTGTTCAACAGGGACATGTAATTACAATTCTTGATCTAATATTTCACAGCAGGGCCAATTCCTGCGCCCACCAAGAGTAACTGTGAGGGCTTACAGTGTTGTGGCAACACCACCACCACCACAGGCACAACTTTTATGCCCCTGTTCAACAGGTGCATGTAATTACAATTCTTGGTATAATATTTCACAGCAGGGCCCGTTCCTGCGCCCACCAAGAGTAACTGTGAGGGCTTACAGTGTTGCGGCAACACCAACACCTAAGGCCCCAATTTCTGCAGAGTATATAGGGCAGGCCCCTACTTTCAAACATCCAACTTACAAATGACTCCTACTTGCAAACGGAAGGAGACAACAGGAAGTGAGATGAAATCTACCCCTAGGAAGGGAAATTCTCTCCTGTAAGAGTTAATATGGGAAAAACGTTTCTCCTTTCCACTGATGCTTTATCACCAATCCTTGTTTCACTAAAAACCCCAACTTTTCTAAAAACATTTGTCATTGTGACAGAAAGTGAGGTGAAATCTTCTGAAGAGGAGCACAGACAGCAAAACAAATGTCACAGGGGTGATAACCCTTCCCTATGTTTTCCAAAAGCTTCAAAATAGATTTTTTTTGGCTGGAGCTACACTTTAAAAATGTACCAGTTCAAAATTACAAACAGATTCTACTTAACAACAAACCTACAGTCCCTGTCTTTCCTTTTTTTAATTTGGGTGCGGGGTTCCCCTTAATATCCATACAAGACCCAAAGGGCCTGGTAATGGACGGGGGGGGGGTACCCAAGCCGTTTGTCTCACTGATTTTTATCCATATTGCCGGGACCCGACATTACATAAAAGCCGCAAGCAGTTTTCAATGACTTTTATTCCTTTAAAAATGTCATTTTGTGCAGGGACTGTTCTAAGCACGGGAAACACGCGTCACTTTACAGGCATACTATAGACACCCCCCAGGTATGATATTTAAAGGAATATTTCACTTTTTTTCACTTTAAGCATCATTAAAATCACTGCTCCCGAAAAAACAGACGTTTTTAAAACTTTTTTTGCATTGATACATGTCCCCTGGGGCAGGACCCGGGTCCCCAAACCCTTTTTAGGACAATACCATGCATATTAGCCTTTAAAATTAGCACTTTTGATTTTGAACGTTCGAGTCCCATAGACTTTAATGGGGTTCTAAAGTTCGCACGAACTTTCGGCCCGTTCGCAGGTTCTGGTGCGAACCGAACCGGGGGGTGTTCGGCTCATCCCTAGTTGTGGCATTGAAGGTTAATACATAGTTTACATTGTCTGTTCTGTTGGGGGGGGGGGGGGAGATGCTCTCCTGGAGCGAAGATGATTCCATAGTTGAAGTCTACATGAAAAATATAATATTTTGATGTATCTCGGCCATGACAGTACTTAAAGAATATCTTTTGGATTTTTTTTACTCTCTCCTCCGCTGTGTGCCTTTCATGTTCTATCTTAGCCATCCTGATTGCAACCTTACATTTTTTGTTGCATTCTTTGTAACATTGGAATGCTGATGATGATCCCTTATCCTTGTATTTTTTTTGCTTTCGCCTTTGCTTTTATATGCATTTTTACATTGGAGCTAAGCCACCCAGGACTTTTATTAGCTCTTTTAAATTTATTTCCCATTGGGATGCACTGGCTAATGCCCTTATTTAATATACTCATAAAGCATACCCATTTTTTCCTCCGTATTTTCCTACGATTTTGTCCCAATTATTATCTTCTAGCAAGGATCGTAGTTTAGGGAAGTTGGCTCTTCTGAAATTCAGTGTCTTTTGTATTCCCCTAATGTTTGCTATTTCAGTGATTTATACTAAAACTAATTGACCTGTGATTGCTGTTTCCTAAATTGCCCTGTATTTCTCCATATGTGATCAGGTCTGTATTGTTGGTAATTAGTAGGTCTAGTAACGCTTTGTTTCTAGTTGGTGCATTTACAATCTGACCCATGAAATTGTACTGCAAGACATTTAGGAACTGGCGAGCCTTAGATGAATGTGCGGTTCCTTCCACCCAGTCTATGTCTGGGTAATTAAAATCCCCCATTATAATGACACTTCCCATTCTTGCCGCTACTCCAAACTGTGATAGGAGGTCTTCCTCCGCCCCCCCCTGGTTAGAGGGCGAATAGCATACGCTCAGCATTACTTTTCCCTTAGTTTCCTCCCTTTTTAGTTCTACCCATAAGGATTCCACCTCCTCCCCTGCTCCCTTAGTGATGTCATCTCTCACATTCACTTGTACATCATTTTTGATATACAGGCATACCTCATTTTTACTCTCTCTCTATCCCTGCAATATATAGAATACCCTTGAATGGTTGCCAGCCAATCATGAGAGCTGTGGAACCAAGTCTCTGTAATTCCTACAAAATCTAAATCATCTTTTATATTTTTCCAATAATTGGGCATTATATTGTGTGACAAATATTGTGTGACATAAAAATATGTCCCAGAGTCACCCCTTTACATCAGGGTCCCAATAGACCCCCCCTACATCAGGGTCCCCAGAGTCCCCCTCCTTACATCAGTGTAACTGGAGTCCCCTCCTTACATCAGGGTCCCCAGAGTCACCCCCTTACATTAGGATCCCCAGAGCCACCCCTACCATACATCAGGATCCCCAGACCCCCCTTACATCAGGGTCCCCAGAGTCATCCCTCTTGCATCAGGGTTCCCAGAGCCCCCCTCCTTACATCATGGTCCTAAGAGTCACCCCTTTTATATCAGGGTTCCCAGCTCCCCTTTTTCATCAGGGACCCCAGAGTCTTCCTCCAACATCAGGGTCCCCAGAATCCCTCCCCTTACATCAGGGGCCTCCAGGGTTCCTCCTCTTTACTTTGGGGTCCCCACAGCCCTCAGCCTTACATCAGAGTGCTCAGAGCCACCCTCTTACATTAGGGTCCCTACAGTCACTCCCATAGATCAGGGACCCCAGAGTCCTCCCCAGCATCAGGGTTCCCAGAGTAACCCCCTAGTAATCCCCTTATGCCAGGGTCCCCAGAGTCCCCCCTTACATTAGGGTCTCTCTCCCCCTTACATCAATGTCCCCAGAGTAACCCCCCTTACATCAGGGACTCTAGAGCCACCCCCCCTTCTACATCCATGATCCCCCTTACATCAGCATTCCAAGAGTCTCCCCCTTTACATCAGTGTTTGTGGATCACCCCTCCTTACATCAAGGACCCCAGAGTCATCCCCTTAGATCAGGTCCGCTTTCTCTTTTACATCAGGGTCCCCAAAGTCAACCCTCTTGCATCAGGGTTCCCCGAGCCCCCTTCTTGCATCAGGGTTCCCAGAGCCCCCCTCCTTGCATCAGGGTCCCCAGAGCTATCCCTTTTACATCAGGGTGCTCAGAGTCACCCCTCTCGCATCAGGGTAATCAGAGCCCCCCTCCTTACATCAGGGTTCTCAGAGCCCCTCTCCTTACATCAGGGTTCTCAGAGCCCCTTTCTTACATCAGGGTCCCCAGAGCTACCCCCTTACATCAGGGTCCCCAGAGCCAACCCCTTTATATCAGAGTACCAAGAGCTACCCCTCTTACATCAGGGTCCCCAGAGCCACACCCCTTTTACATTAGTGAACTCCCTTACACCAGGGTCCCCAGAGTCACTCTCCTTTTGATCAGCGTTCACAGAGTCACCACCTTTACATCAAGGGCCCAGAGTGCCCTTCCTTACATGAGAATTCCCTGCACCCTCCCTTACATCAGGATTCCCAGAGCCCCCTCCTTACACCAGGGTCTTCAGTGTCGCCACCTCCTCTGAATTCTGGGGGTGGAGCAAGCATGTGGGTTGGTTGCTATGACTCCAAGAGGTCCTATCAACCAACCAGATTTGTTTATTGTATTCACAAATACAAGAAAATTGTGGCCATCAGTTGTACTGGGGCAAGAGTTAAATGAGTTGTGGGGTACTGGGATAAGTAGAGAATAAGTAGACAAGGGTAAGCAGGGGTAAGTCGGAGGTATTAGGAAAAGAAAAGAATAACAAAGGGTACTGGGGAAACAATGGGAAAGTCAGGGTTTTTGCAATCAGAGGAGAATAAAAAGGTGTACTTGGGTTAGAGAGGTAAGCTGGAGCTATTGGGATAAGAAGAGAATGACAAGGGGTCTTGGGGTACAAGGGGTGAGTTGGGTAGCAGAATGGTAACTGGGTTGAGTCTCTGTGATATCCGAGCAGGAGGCTATAAGATTTGGAATAGGTTTTACAAGGCTCTAAGTCTTAGGCCGCGTACAGACGATCAGACATTCCGACAACAAAACCGTGGATTTTTTTCCGACGGATGTTGGCTCAAACTTGTCTTGCATACACACGGTCACATAAATGTTGTCGGAAATTCCGAATGTCAAGGTTCTCCAGAGCTGCTAACCTCCCCCAACATTGAATCAGGGTCTGGAGAGTTCCCTTACCCTCTTTGCATCAGAGTTCACTTTGTTCTGTCATAGTGCAGTCAGCAGCTACAGGGGAAAGCTGGGAGGCGGGGCACTGGTAGCAGGTCCAGAAGAGAACCTCCTCTGAATCCTGGGGGTGGAGCAAGCATGTGGGTTGGTTGCTATGACTCCAAGAGGTCCTATCAACCAACCACAGTTGTTTATTGTATTCACAAATGGATGTAGCTAGCACTGACAGCGATGATTGGAACTTTTGTTTCGGAATGGCAACAAAGGATATTCCTTGGCTTTGGAGGGGCACAACTGAAATCTGGGGGGCATTCCCAAGCACCCCTGAATCCGGCCATGCAACAAAGGGGTTAAAACACATGCACCAGGAAGATTCACATGCAGTGAAAGTTTGGTGAATGTCAGATTAATTGAAAAGGACATACAAGAGATAAATGCAATATTACTAATGAAAGTTTTACAGTCTGTATGAATCATCAGTAAAACTGCTGTACAATTTCTGTCCACACCCTCTTTGCTGGAGGTTGTCTCTATGTCCCAGTTGTCAATAATACACAGTTCTCTGAGTTTCAGATCTCAAGGTCAGTACAGTAGAGATTTCTGACTCTCTTTCTGTGCTGAGCAGCTAGTTTCTATTCTCAGTTGTGATGTGGATGACCCGCCCTCTGTTGCTTCATTACCTCACTTCAGTAAACTTATACATATAGTAGGACTTGGCATCAGGCTATTACAAGGACCTTAGACTTCAGGCTGTATCAGGGGCCCAGGGACCATGTCGGACCCCGCAGTCACTGCCTACCTGACCAAACTGTTGTGCTCACATGGTGGTCGGCTGGAGAAGAATCAGTTGAGAGAACTTCTGGATCTTCCAGCAGAGCAAATCGAGCAGATCCTGCAGGATGAGGTTCTCAGGTTCCCGCAGAGCTCCCAGATAGTCCTGGCCCAGAGCCCCCTGAGGATCTGTGTTCGATACCTGTTGCCAAATGACCCAAATGGGGAAAAGGAGGAGGAAGAGAAGTGCCCCAGACTGCACCTGTGCCGCTACTACCTAAGAGGACAGTGTAGGTAGGTAAAGGGGGTGGGTAAAGGGAGTTCTAAGAGATAAATGAGGGTAATTTTTGGGGTATTAAGGCTAATTCTGAGGGAACTTGGATCTGAGGTAGGAAAATGTGGGGGATGGTGGCAAAGTATTGGTGAAAGAGGAAACTGAGTTTGAGGGTTGTAGGTCAAGAAAATTGTGGCCATCAGTTGTACTGGGGCAAGAGTTAAATGAGTTGTGGGGTACTGGGATAAGTAGAGAATAAGTAGACAAGGGTAAGCAGGGGTAAGTCAGAGGTATTAGGAAAAGAAAAGAATAACAAAGGGTACTGGGGAAACAATGGGAAAGTCAGGGTTTTTGCAATCAGAGGTGAATAAAAAGGTGTACTTGGGTTAGAGAGGTAAGCTGGAGCTATTGGGATAAGAAGAGAATGACAAGGGGTCTTGGGGTACAAGGGGCGAGTTGGGTAGCAGAATGGTAACTGGGTTAAGTCTCTGTGATATCCGAGCAGGAGGCTATAAGATTTGGAATAGGTTTTACAAGGCTCTAAGTCTTAGGCCGCGTACAGACGATTGGACATTCCGACAACAAAACCGTGGATTTTTTTCCGACGGATGTTGGCTCAAACTTGTCTTGCATACACACGGTCACATAAATGTTGTCGGAAATTCCGAATGTCAAGAACGCGGTGA